>NC_051231.1:697500-997500 GCF_015220715.1 Pygocentrus nattereri | reverse complement strand
CAGCAGGCTATGCTAAAAAAAGTGTTGGCAGGAGACCTATTGACAAATCAAAGACCAGCAAATCAATAAAAGCAATAGGGAAGTGAAAAGCTCAGGACCCCCTCGAATCCCCTGTAATGAGGATCCATGAGCTGTAGGAATGAGATCGAAAGGCTATATTCACAGAGGAGCTGGACCATTGACTGTATAAGTGATGCATTGTGTGGCCAAAACTATGTGGACACTTTACCATGGCACCTTTTATGGGCTTGTTGGACATCTCAATCCAAAACTAGGGGCACTTAGAGTTGCCCCCTACTTTTTGCAACTATAACAGCCCCCACTCTTCTGGGAAGGCTTTTCCAGAAGATTTTGTGAATGTCTGGTGGAATGTGTGCAATCAGCTGAAAGAGAATTTGTGAGGTCGAGCACTGATGTTGGGTGAGGAGGCCTGGCTTGTCAACATTCCAGTTCATCCCAAAGGAATTCAGTGAGGTTGAGGACAGGGCTCTGAGCAGGCCACTGGAGCACCTTCACACCAAACTTGTCAAACCATGCATTTATGGAGCTGCTTTGTGCACAGGGGCTCAATCTCACAGACAGGAAAAGCTTTTCCTGAAACTTTTACTGTAAAACTGGAAGCACTTTTGAAGCATAATTGCCTAAAATATCTGTGTTGTAGCATTTAATAATATCCCTCAATGGAATTAAGGGTCCCAAACCCTGAAAAACAGCCCTAGGTCATTATCCTCCCTCTACCAAACTTTACTATAGCTGCTATGAGTAATGGGTTGTCCTGGCATCGGTCAAACCCAGATTTATCCATTAGACTGCCAGACTGAAGCATGATTATCACTCCAGAGAATGTTTCCACTGCTTCAGAGTCCAGTGCACTTCAATACTTGACCGGTCGCTCTGTGTGTTTGCATGATCTGCTTCATGGTTCTGCTGCTGTTGCTCCTTCTTCTTCTTCTTCTTCCCTGGATTTGAAGGTGATAAATTAGCTGCTTCAATTTTGAAATGACAATCCATTATGATCAGTGGTGGACGAATTCCTGTGGCGAAATGACAGATATCCTCTGTAAAGTTTTAAATAAATGTTTTAATGTTTAAATAAATGTTTCAGTTAAAGGAAAGATGAGCATCAAAACACCAAGTACATTTGTATTTTAATTAGAAGTTTCTACATATGCTAGATCCATAGTATCTGCATGTATCTTGCCAAAGATGGATTTCTGATTACAGAGTAAAGATCACTTACAACTGGAAATGTGATTGAACTGTCAATTACGACAGCTGTGGTGGTTACAGGACTTTTTTTGCATCACCTAAAACAAAAAGCTCACCACGCTTTTAAATGAGACAACTGAGGCATGTTTTCTACTTCTTACTGAAAGAAAAAGTAAACAAACAGCCTGCTAGACTTGATTATAATAAAAACCCAAAGTCTACAGATAACCGGCAAAAAAGGAAGAAACCTCATTATACAAAAGTCAACTAACTAGCCGTAAACCTTGAAGCTGATGTGCGTCTTACACATCTATTCTTGTGTCTTTGGATTAGAAAATGGGTAAAAATTTCACTCCCTTGTCCAAACTATTAGGATATCAGCTTTTAAATGTAAAAAATCCCACCACACACTTTACGGCATACGGTATACTTTCTGAATGCTTGTCAGAGGTGCTTGTGTTACAGTTGCTAAGCTATGACTTGGTTTGCTTCCATTTGAAAGAGTAAATTTTCTTCACAATTAAAACAAGTTTTCTCCCACTTCAGAGTATTAATGACACATTTTCTAGAGAAAGTAATGGAGTGTACTTTACTCTGAAATGTAATGGGGTGAAAGTAAAAGTCTCAAAGGGAAATGCTGCTTAAGAGGAATCATAAACCACACTGTGTTTGTTTTTCCTTTGCCAGTTCATATACATTTAATGTCAACTCTTCACTCCCCCATCCACATCACTGAATCCAGGTGTTCCAGTCACTTCCATGGCCACAGGTGTGTAAAGCCGAGCCCCTAGGCCTGCAGACTGCTTCTACAGACATTAGTGAAAGAATGGGTCGCTCTCAGGAGCTCAGTGAATTCCAGCGTGGTGCCGTGATCGGACGCCACCTGTGCAGCAAGTCCAGTCGTGAAATTTCCTCACTACTAAATATTCCACAGTCCACTGTCAGTGGGATTATAACAAAGTGGAAGCAGTTGGGAACGACAGCAGCTCAGCCACGTAAAATGACAGAGCGGTCAGCGGATGCTGAGGGGCATAGTGCGCAGAGGTCACCGACTTTCTGCAGAGTCAATCACTACAGACCTCCAAACTTCATGTGGCCTTCAGATCAGCTCAAGAACAGCGTAGAGAGCTTCATGGAATGGGTTTCCATGGCCGAGCAGCTGCATCCAAGCCTTACATCACCAAGCGCAATGCAAAGCGTGTAATGCAGTGGAGTAAAGCGCCGCCACTGGACTCTAGAGCAGTGGAGACGTGTTCTCTGGAGTGACCAATCACGCTTCTCCGTCCTGATCTCAACCCGATAGAACACCTTTTGGGATGAACTAGAGCAGAGACTGTGAGCCAGGCCTTCTTGTCCAACATCAAAAGAACGGTCAAAAATTCCCATGAACACTCCTAACCCTTGTGGAAAGCCTTCCCAGAAGAGTTGAAGTTATAGCTGCAAAGGGTGGGCCGACACCATATTAAACCCTATGGATGAAGAATGGGATGCTACTCACTTTCGTTGTGTGTGTGTGTGTGTGAAGCCAGACGAGCGAATACTTTGGACATATACTGTGTGTATTAGTGCTCCGCTGACTAATGATATTCAACACAGTAGGCACTCATTTATGGGCCCAAAAGTAAAAGTCCAGCTAAAAACCTTGTTGCAATGTTCTTACGGTCTTTTCCCCCCCATTCCTTTGTAAGACGGTCCCTCAGTTACATCTGTGTATTCAGTGTGAGTTTAAGAAGTCTGAGTAATGGTGTTGCGTCAGGGTGGAATTAGAGATGTTGTAGTTTAGTTGAAAAGCTCACAATCAAATCAAGTCAGTTAGAGGTCAGTGGTGTCGACCCCAGCGGCTGAAAGTCAAGTCAAAATAGTAGATTTGTGCGTTCTGCCGTCGTCGTCAGGGTAGGGAAGGCAACCTTGGATGATACCGATGGTTAAAAGACTCGTGTTCCTTCTCCATGGCTACTGTGCTTGAATGTACTAATTTGAGTCTAAGTGAACTTCAGATTGAAAGCTGGACACAGCGTCGACTAAGGAAGATGGATTGTGCCTTCCTTTGGAACTAATTAGCTCACGTCTTTCAAGGGTCAAGTCGAGTCCACACTACGTTAGCAGCAGTTGCTGCAGAGGTGTGTGTGTGTGTGTGTGTGTGGGTGTGTGGGTGTGTGTGAGAACAAGTGATGTAAGGAATAGAGTCCAAGTGCAAAACTAATGAACAAATTTAAAACATTAATAATCTTTAAAATCAAGAAGAAATTAGTTCATTTGCAAAAAACTTTTTGCAAAGAATCTTAATTTTCATTATTCATGTTTTTTATGGTGTAAATCCAGGTAATTTAGATCAAACTGCACTTGAATTTTAAGAAAAAAAATAACTCAAAACGTGAAAGTTAAACATTACTGAGGAAAAAAAATCTTTTCTTGGGAAAAGCAGAAAAGTCAAACGCTCATTTCATGTTTCAGAGCTAAACAAAGTTTCTTTTAAGGTCCATGTTTAACATCTTTACCATAAAACCAGCAGGTAAAGATCTGAAAACTGAACACAAGCAGCCGTTTATGATCAATAAGTCCTCAGGCTGAGGCTCGGACAGCTCGCTGCTAGTTGGCGGCAGTGCTGAGTTACCTGACCCGAAAAGTGCTCGCTGATTGGCTGGGCACGTTTATTGGGTCCTGCTCGAGAACAGCGCTGATGTTTGGCTGTTTCTACTGTAAAAGATGAACTTGCAAAGCCTTGACAATGAACAATAAGATCGTTTGTGACTGTTTTCAGGGCTCAG
Organism: Pygocentrus nattereri; assembly: GCF_015220715.1. Taxonomy (NCBI): domain Eukaryota; kingdom Metazoa; phylum Chordata; class Actinopteri; order Characiformes; family Serrasalmidae; genus Pygocentrus; species Pygocentrus nattereri. The sequence continues at coordinate 993,523 of NC_051231.1, read as the reverse complement.
AAAGAGCCGTGTGTTTTATAATATCTCACGACTGTTCCCGTGATTTTTAAAGGATGGTGTTTACGGTTTCACAGCTGAAGTTTTCTTATCTAGTCAGCTAAGTTGTTGGAATTCAGGACAATGTAAGGCACAAATGCCAAAGTACTAGATAATTAGAGTTCTGAGACTTGAGCTAAATTACACTGAAATAACCGACAGGTTTTGGCTATTAAGCTGATAAAGGCTCCGTTCACTTTATCAGGCTGAAGTGGCTCAGATCCGATTTTCACCCTAATGTGACTCAGATCTGGTGTTTTCAGCGCCGTGTGGACACAAATCTGATCTGTTCAAATCCGACCTGAGCCACTTTCATATGTGGTCCTAGATCCTCAGATCGGAATTCATGCGCCTTTTCTCCATCATTCAGCGTTACCATGGCAACAGCGCCGACCAGCCGTTAAAGCCTGTAAACGGTGGAAAAGCAGCTCATCCCACCTTTTTCTCCTCCGTCTGGCTCTAATAATGAAGCTGAGAGCTGATCAGAGTTAATGATCTTCTCAGCGAAGCTCGTTCTGCTCGTTAGTTTGTGCTGATGATGCAGTGATTCATTCACGTGACGTTACTGAGTAGGAGGAGCTCATGAGGGTCAGTTCAGGAGCCGGTTCATCACATTAATGACAGATTAGAGTCTCTGACCTAAACGAGGGTGAACCATCGAGTCAGAGAGACCGGATCTGAGCAACGAGGCCTGTAATGTGAACGCAGCTAAAAGAACATATGAAATATTTGGAGTAACACTTTTTTTACTGTAGTATTTTAGTAAAGAAGTGAATCACGAACACTGCCGAATACCGCAGTCATAAGATTATGGCACCACACGCAAACGTAGCTTTCTGAAGCAAATGCTGAGAAATGAATAAAACCACAGTAAGAGTCACTGCTTTGTGTTACAGCCCAGAATCTGTTGTGTTTATAGGTAATAAACCGGTACAAACTATGTAAACACGTCATATGACTACCCAGAATAATGACACACTGGACTCAGACCACATACTGTTCCAGTTCATAGCTACAAACTATTTGGCATTTTAGGAGACCACCTTAGACCGCCTTAGACCGCCATCACTGTACCCAAAATAATTATCTAGTACTTTATTGTTTGAATCTTACACTTAACTGGTGAAAACCTGAAGCTTGCTGGACTGTCCTACACTGATTACATGCCTGCTACTGATTAAGTCTGACTGCAGAAAATAAAAATAATAATAATAATAATAATAATAATAATAATAATAATAAAAATAAAGTGATCAAAGTTCTGTTATATATTCCATTTGATTGTATATAACTATATTTTGGATCATTCGACCAAACTGGTTCAAAGTCAGAGCTGAAAACACATTTCAGATTCTTATGGATTTAATTGTTTATTTTCATTAAAACAAATGCCTGAACATTCTATTTTAAAGGTACAGTAGACAGAATACAATAATAACGCCTCTGAAAATGATGAACATTTCAGCAGTGGCTGTTTTAGCTGTGATCATTTTACAGGTATTTGAGTAGCAAACGTAGAACGTATACGTAGGAAAATGTTGTCCTTATTAAAACGCAGAAATGTTTACTCAATAGCAGGAAATGTTTGTTTCAGTAGTGACAGTATTTAAATGTTACAAACTGATTTTCAGAATTGGGGACACGTTTACGTCACATGGCCATGAGGGACAAACTCTTATCCAAAATTTTATTATTCAAAAATTAATCTAATGATAAACTTTACGTGAAAAGAAACAAAACATGGAAAAAGAATAAAAATGTATATTATATTTAAAAGTTGACATGAGGTTCAGGGTTTGGGGAACTCCTGGACCAGCTGGACGGTAGGTCGGTTTCTATTTCTGAGATGCGATGTTTTGTTACAACAGTGAACACACACACACACACACACACACACACACACACACACACACACACACACACACCACACACCACACACACACACACCTTTCCCGGTGGGAAAATCTTATACCAGTTAAAGGTAAATACATAAGCCTAATGACGGTAGGAGTGTTTTGGGTTGAGGCTCTAACTCCGTGTTATGATTTGTGCTCCATTTTGATGGAGAACTCTTAAGATATTTAAATTTAAAGAGCTTTGAAGTCTATGAAGTCTTTTTTTTTTCTCTTTGTGAAGTTCAGTAAATAACTATTTTGATTCATGTGCTTTTAATGCTGTTTGTTTTATGTACTTTTGGAGTTGCAGCTGTGTCTTGTTAAAATTGTTCATAGAGACGTTTCAAATATTCTGTACAACTGATCTGTGAAGATGTAAACAAAGCCTTTCAGAGAGGTTTAAAGGGAAATTCCGTAAAAATCAAAGGGTGTAATGCCACTAAAAGCTCCCTCACAGAAAGTTATTACAGGGAGATGGTCACATAGACGGCATAGACATTGTTTTATGATAAAGTTTTAGCCTAAAATGATTATATTTGTGTAAACATCACAACCCTTGGTTCCTTACACTACCACTACGAAGAACTCCGAGTTGCTTCACTTGTCTATAAAGGAGTATTTCTCATCAAACCCCTCTGAATCACTGTTTACATCATAATCATTTAATTGCGCAGAAATTGGGAAATTTGTGGAAATTCTAGTGGAACTTGTTGATTCTTTACAGTTGTGGTGATGGGAACCAGAGGTCATGGTGCAAATGTACACATTCTTTACTGTCAACGGTGATCAGTGAACTTGTGTGGTGAGAACGGGAGTTTTGTTATTGCTTATAATGGAGAAAAATAACTTCTTATAGGGACTATTTTGCCTCACAATGCCCTGCATGTCCTCTCCACCACGAATGGACAGGTTCAGATAACTTTCGATGACATGGAGACATTTAGAGACTTTAAATACACTATTTCAAAAGTATTCGCTCGTCTGGCTTCTCACAAACATGAACTTGAGTGACGTCCCATTCTTAATCCATAGGGTTTAATATGATGTCGGCCCACCCTTTGCAGCTATAACAGCTTCAGCTCTTCTCGGAAGGCTTTCCACAAGGGTTAGGAGTGTTTATGGGAATTTTTGACCGTTCTTCCAGAAGCACATTTGTGAGGTCAGACACTGATGTTGGACGAGAAGGCCTGGCTCACAGTCTCCGCTCTAATTCATCCCAAAGGTGTTCTATGGGGTTGAGGTCAGGACTCTGTGCAGGCCAGTCAAGTTCTTCCACACCAAACTGGCTCATCCACGTCTTTATGGACCTGCTTTGTGCACTGGTGCTCAGTCATGTTGGAGCAGGAAGGGGCCGTCCCCAAACTGTTCCCACAAAGTTGGGAGCATGAAATTGTCCAGAATCTCTTGGTGCTGAAGCTTTGAGTTCCTTTCACTGGAACTAAGGGGCCGAGCCCAACTCCTGAAAAACACCCCCACACCATGATCCCCCCTCCACCAAACTTTACACTCGGCACAATGCAGTCAGACAAGTACCGTCTCCTGGCAACCGCCAAACCCAGACTCGTCCATCGGATTTCCAGACGGAGAAGCGTGATTGGTCACTCCAGAGAACACGTCTCCACAGCTCTACAGTCCAGTGGTGGCGCTTTACACCACTGCATTCCACGCTTTGCATTGCGCTTGGTGATGTAAGGCTTGGATGCAGCTGCTCGGCCATGGAAACCCATTCCATGAAGCTCTCTACGCTGTTCTTGAGCTGATCTGAAGGCCACATGAAGTTTGGAGGTCTGTAGTGATTGACTCTGCAGAAAGTCGGTGACCTCTGCGCACTATGCCCCTCAGCATCCGTTGACCGCTCGGTCATTTTACGTGGCCGACCACTTCGTGGCTGAGCTGCTGTCGTTCCCAATCGCTTCCACTTTGTTATAATCCCACTGACAGTGGACTGTGGAATATTTAGTAGTGAGGAAATTTCACGACTGGACTTGCTGCACAGGTGGCGTCCGATCACGGCACCACGCTGGAATTCACTGAGCTCCTGAGAGCGACCCATTCTTTCACTAATGTCTGTAGAAGCAGTCTGCAGGCCTAGGGGCTCGGCTTTATACACCTGTGGCCATGGAAGTGACGAACACCTGAACTCAATGGTTTGGATGGGGAGTGAAGAGTTTTGGAAATATGGTGCAGCTGGTTCTCACTTTTGTGAACAAATCCTTTTGAGTCTTTCTAAAATCAAACCACTCTGAAAGATTTTAATTATCAGAGCATTTGATAATTAGTCAGCGGAATGTCCTTTTAATTTTTTTTGGCCTTAGGGGCTTCTACAGTGTAAAGGTGTGTGTATGTAATCACGAGATTTTTTTGTCATTCTTTCACTAATATTGATTCCCTTAAGAAGAATTAATGGATCAACAGCCTGACAATTCTCCACTAATCTACATCTGCTTTCTACTGGACTCTTGGGAAAATGTTGCATTTACGGTCCCAATAATGCAAGAAGTAGGAAAACACTTATGCAATAAAAACAAATGCTGCATTGCTTAATGTTGCATCACCATATGAAACGAGATGAGGCAGTCAATTACTATATAACACAATGAACAGCATGGGCACTTATTTACAGTAACTCTAGAGCTGGCAGTTTGGACAGCTGTGGACAGGGTGATATTTGTGGAAAGTGTTCACATTAATTAGTTTTGAGCTGCAGCAAATCATGACAACACTGCACTATCGTACACAAAGCCAGTGTGACGCTTTTACTGACCGACCAGATGCTCTTCGTTGTTTCGTTCTTTGTCTTTCATCTTTTCCATAACAATGAGGTCTTAATGTTCCGGATGACCTTCTTTATTATGATGTGAAATGCGCCTAAATCCATCATCAGTTTTAAACCTCCAATAAACAAAGCAAGTAACACCCCCTGACCAATTTTCAGTGCACTGTCCTTGATTCACGATCCCATTAGAAGTTGCTTAATTACCTTTCACATGAACTTCCAAACGCATTTACCGTCAACTTTATAAGAAACGCCTACCTTAAATATCCACTCAGTGGCCACTTTATTAGAAACGCCTAGCTTATCCATCCACTCAGTGGCCACTTTATTAGAAACGCCTAGCTTATCCATCCACTCAGTGGACACTTTATTAGAAACGCCTAGCTTATCCATCCACTCAGTGGACACTTTATTAGAAACGCCTAGCTTATCCATCCACTCAGTGGACACTTTATTAGAAACGCCTACCTTATCCATCCACTCAGTGGACACTTTATTAGAAACGCCTAGCTTATCCATCCACTCAGTGGACACTTTATTAGAAACGCCTAGCTTATCCATCCACTCAGTGGACACTTTATTAGAAACGCCTACCTTATCCATCCACTCAGTGGACACTTTATTAGAAACGCCTAGCTTATCCATCCACTCAGTGGACACTTTATTAGAAACGCCTAGCTTATCCATCCACTCAGTGGACACTTTATTAGCAGTGGCCAGTGATTGGATATCTATTACCAGCCAACATGGGCATCTGTCAGCTGATACAGCGGCCGTGCTAGACAACTAGCTTGTGCTAGTTACTCAGTAGTTTGTGTTATACCTTTTTAAACTTTCACATAAAAGTGAAAGTGGGGGGTGCGTCTCGCCCCATGTTACAAGCCTTCCCAGTCACCCCTATGTGTATAACTGGAATTCAACTACATCATAATAAGAGTGATCTCAGTCCCCATGGCCTGCAGTATTTCTGCCATAATCGCAGGTTAATTTTCGGTTCGAGGTGGGGAACTGACTCTGGAGCAGCCGCTCTCTGCCTCAGCTAACAGGCCTGATGTCATTATTAATCATGTCTTTGGCTCAGCTCCTTTAATCCAGCGTTAATTTTATGCCCAAATGCAGGAACGCACTGGGTAAAAACATAAGAGCACCAAAGAGACATCATTTAAAGCACATGACAAAATTACAGCGCGCATACCCAGCTAATCCTAGCTGCATGCTAATCGTCTACCTTCACAATGCATGACTATCAATTAGCACTGTAGCCGCAAGGAAATGAGCAACACACTTGCCGGATAGGTTTTATATGCACAAATCCTAATGAGAGAGAATTAACCTTTGTTCAATTGCTAATTAAAAGGCTTTTGCTCAAAACTCACCGGATGCTGGAGAGCCATGTTTCTAGTGGTCCACTGAAGCTTCTCCACTGGGGAAGCACCAAGTGCTCTTGCCTTTCTGAACCTCTTGGTAATGATGTGGCCTCCGTCCCAGCTCCTCCTGTGCTCTCCTCTGCTGCTCGTCAAATTATCTATGTAAAGAAACACATACACACAAAAAATGAATGTATCCCCACATTTTCATACAACAAAACCACAAAAAAAGTCAAAACTGTTTATCGTTTGACGTTCAAGGCCGATCCTTGAGCGCTGCCGTCCTTATTTACGGGCCTCCTGTTTATTGACGTACACCTTTCTCCTGATTTATTGCTCATTTGGCAAAGCGAGTGAGAGCTGGTAGACTTGGCAGCACTCATTTTCATCACATTCTCATTAAAATAAAAAACACAAACAAATTTTAGGCCTTGACAGGTCCATGAAAATAAAGCGATGCCATGTGATGAATAGCACAAGGCTTTATGATGATCTTCCTCAGATTCGCCTGGCTCCGCTTGGCTATGGATAAAGCCTTATACACACCAGCTCATGCAGATTTGGGTCATTCCACAGAAACCTCCATTTTTTTGTGTCCTTAGTGTTTACAGATATCATTTAAAAACATGTTAGGGTTACAATTTATTGATATTTTAAAATAAAACAATTATTTTAACAGACAGTTCCACCTTCTCGAGCCTCAATTTAGCAAGATTGGTTTCTAAATCAATCATATTGAACTCCAAGCACCACAGAAGAGCTCGTCCACACAGTCGTGCGTGAAGGCTGAGGCCGTATTTTGAAGTAAAATAAAAACATCTTTCTGCTATTTTAATTCCAATAATTTCTACCCGACTACGGAATAAATGATTTAAATTATATTATTTAAGCAAACGCCAAATAAATATTATAAAATATGTAATAAGTTCCCAGGAGTCGTGTCACTGGTGTTACCATGTTTAAAAAAATAAATAAATTAAAAAAAAAAAAGAAATAAGAGTCACACCGATGACGTCACTCGACCTCCTTTGACCTGTTTTCTGAGGATCTATGGAGAAAAGCTCATGGTGAGTCCACTGTGTCTCTCAGCTCTCAGAGACCTTCTCATTCAGCTCATGACCTCATATGAAGCTTCTAGCTGACGTCACTGGTGTGACCGACTTTATTCTGAGGTCACTGTGAAAAAATAGAAACACAAATGGATCAAATTCCGTATTTTAGTGGACGTTCCCTGATGGACAGCGTGTGGTTTGATGTTCTGTAAAATGCGTTGATCATTAAAAACGTCTCTGGTGTTTCCTTTATTATGAGGAACACCGATGAGGATCGGTCACACCAGTGATTCGTATGGAGGACAGAAAAGTGGACGTGTCTGTAGAATTTTCTCTGGACTTAAGAAATGCAGTGTTACTGGAGTTTCTGGATGGGCCTCAGTTCATTTGGAGCTGAAGAGCGATTAGTCATGCGGCACTGGAGTTCATTCAGTCAGCCTTTTCTTATACATACAATGGTTCTGCGAGTTACCACTGGACACCCAGGACAGATATAAATACTGAATGCTTATTAACTCGAAGTAAAAGCTCAGACCTCTGCTTTACGAGATAATGACCACCGCACGTCTCTTCAGAAGGGGATGAACATTGAATGAAGATGTTTTTAAATCTTGTTGCTAAGTAATGGCACTGTATCTTTAAAAGTCAACTCGGCAGCAAAATTGACTTTCCTTTTTGTCGTGTCTGCTCAGGTTACTGGCGCACAGTTCATCACATCACGTCATTTGGAAGAAAAAAATAGTTTTTCATCATTTTTGAGCGACTTGAGTTCTGATTACATCGCTCTGCATCAGTGAGTGGAGGAAACTAAATTTAATTGTAACTAATTGTAAATAAATTGCATAAAAACTGTGTGAATATGTATTAATTATATACATATACAGTGTTTTGTGGACATTTTCAAATGTATTTGAAATATACAAAAATATACATTTTACATGGATTTATTTTCCAAATAAGTACAGGCCCTTTTAAATTTTATAATTACTAATCAAAGTAAACAAAACTACATACACTGCATTCCACGCTCTGCATTGCGCTTGGATGCAGCTGCTCGGCCATGGAAACCCATTCCATGAAGCTCTCTACGCTGTTCTTGAGCTGATCTGAAGGCCACATGAAGTTTGGAGGTCTGTAGTGATTGACTCTGCAGAAAGTCGGTGACCTCTGCGCACTATGCCCCTCAGCATCCTCTGACCGCTCTGTCATTTTACGTGGCCGACCACTTCGTGGCTGAGCTGCTGTCGTTCCCAATCGCTTCCACTTTGTTATAATCCCACTGACAGTGGACTGTGGAGTATTTAGTAGTGAGGAAATTTCACGACTGGACTTGCTGCACAGGTGGCGTCCGATCACGGCACCACGCTGGAATTCACTGAGCTCCTGAGAGCGACCCATTCTTTCACTAATGTCTGTAGAAGCAGTCTGCAGGCCTAGGGGCTCGGCTTTATACACCTGTGGCCATGGAAGTGACTGGAACACCTGAATTCAGTGATTTGGATGGGGGAGTGAAAACCTTTGGAAATATAGTGTAGATTCACATTGTTCTTTATCAACATTCAGCCTTGGAGGGCTGGTTATTGGAAGCATAGCAAGTATAGCTTGGTTGACAGTGTTACGGTATCATAACCTACAGTCCTTACAGCAGCGACTAGGAAAACAGAAGTGCTTCATAAATGTTGTGGTTCCTTGATTGTTCACTGTAGCTTGTGATGTGCTGTCCTGGGAGGAAGAGATGCCATTTTTCAGTGGTCAATCCGTTCAGACTTTTGGGCCTGTGCTGTTCGGCCATCCTTGTGTGGTCTCTCGCAGCCCTCATTGGACATCAGACATCATTTTCATGCCACCTCTTGAGGGCGTTGACAGTATTCAGGGCTTGGGCAAGGTCTTTATGCTGTACCTAAGTAACCTTCAGTAATTAATGTTGTGGTTCAGAAATCATTTTACTGTATTTGCGCATAAATCATGTGCAGAATTTCTCTCCCTAGTCAGCTTTGGAAGGCTGGGTCACACAGATGCCGTTTGGTTGGTCTCACCTGTGGTGGTCAATGTTTGAGGGGCAGTAGAACAACATTTAGAAGTACTTAAGTAATCAGTGTTGTAAATCATTCTTATTTTCCCACAAATCATTTTGTCTGAACCCACTGTGCTCTACCGTCAGCTTAGGAAGGCTGGTTGATGCAAACACAGCTAGTAGAGCTTAATTGGCAGTGATGCTGCTTGAAGGACAGTAGATTAGCATTAAGTGCTTTATTAATTAGTGTTGTAGTTAATAAAACACTCCTGTTTTCACATAATTGATCTGTGGGTTATATATACACCTCATGAATATGTACATTCAGCTTTGGAAGGCTGGCTAGTACAAAGGTAGCTGGCATAGTTTGGTTGGCGGTAATGTGTAGTGGATGGACACTGGAATAATATACACCCTAGAACAGAATAATGTATAACCCTACATTAAGGAATAATCCATGTCAATGCTCATTAATTCATATTTTCACATGAATTATCTGTAAACTATATTTATCTATTTGAGTATATGCGGTTAGCATTGATAGGGGGCAAGTGTGCTCACTGCCCCCTGGTGTTTGTGTTCACTAGTGTGCATGTATGTGGGTGTTTTCACTGCAAATACATGTGGCTGATGGTTCTGAAAATCGAGCTGTGAAGTGCTGGTCAGTGCAGATGCACCTAGCATCATTTGGCTAGTGGCAATGTGTGGTACGAAGTGCTTAATGGACAGTAGAACAGCATTTAAGGGTTATGTAAGCAGCTAATCCTGGGAATTCATCATATTTACACATAAATTTTAATGTATATGTATCCATCCATGCATGGTCATACTGGGTGACCAGCATTCTGGCACCCAAACAGACTGGTGACCAGCAAAACGCAGCAAACACAGCTAGTATAGCTTGTCTGGCAGTGTCACTGTGACTGTCACTGCATGAGGGATAATAGATTAGTTAATAAGGTACTTAATGTTAATGTTGTAGTTCATTAATTATTCATATTTTCAAAGAAATTAACCTAAATACTCTATGCAATCACTGTGTATCTCCAGTGGCTTTAATGTCTAGCTAGTGCAAAAGTTGTGAGCACGCAGTGGCTGAGCTGGCAGGGTTGTGTGATGGTTACTTAAGTACAACCCCATTTCCAAAAAAGTTGGGACGCTGTGCAGAATGTAGCTGAAAACAGAATGTATGATGTGCCAATCATGCAAACGCTATATTTAAAGGAAAATACTACAAACACAAATCAACTGTTGAAACTGAAAAATGGTATTGTTTTTTGAAAAATATATGCCTATGGTGCACCAATGACCCCTATACCATCATAAATACTGGCTTTAGAACTGAGCACTGATAACAGGCTGAGTGGTCTTCAGCCCGGAGGACACAGTGTCCATGATTTCCATAAAGAATTTCAAATATTGATTCATTGGACCGCCGGACACTTTTCCACTTCCCCTCAGTCCATTTAAATGAGCTCAGGCCCAGAGAAGGTGGCAGCGTTTCTGGATCCTGTTTATATTTGGGTTCTTCTTTGTGTTTTAGATTGTGGATTTGTTTTTCAGGAGTTGGGCTCGGCCCCTTAGTTCCAGTGAAAGGAACTCTTAAAGCTTCAGCACCAAGAGATTCTGGACAATTTCACGCTCCCAACTTTGTGGGAACAGTTTGGGGACGGCCCCTTCCTGTTCCAACATGACTGAGCACCAGTGCACAAAGCAGGTCCATAAAGACGTGGATGAGCCAGTTTGGTGTGGAAGAACTTGACTGGCCTGCACAGAGTCCTGACCTCAACCCCATAGAACACCTTTGGGATGAATTAGAGTGGAGACTGTGAGCCAGGCCTTCTCGTCCAACATCAGTGTCTGACCTCACAAATGAGCTTCTGGAAGAACGGTCAGAAATTCCCATAAACACTCCTAACCCTTGTGGACATCATATTAAACCCTATGGATTAAGAATGGGATGCCACTCAAGTTCATGTGTGTGTGAAGCTAGACGACCAAATACTTTTGGAAACAGTGTACTTGTAGACTAGGCTTGATTTTCCTGAAAATGCAACAGGGGCTGCCGTGAATCCTCAGTATTTCCGCTTTTCATTTTTATGATTCAAACATGAGTTCGGGCTCGATGTCCTGTTGTTGGTTGCCACAACAACAGACAAATGTCGCTGTTCTTGGAAAGTATGTGCTGTGAAAACCATCAGACTCGTAAACACGGTCTGTGCCCTGCATCCTATGCATTCCATTCCAGCTAAAGAAGAAGGAAAGGAAAGTGGTGCGACCCGCAGCTTTAAAACTGAGATATCCTCCGAAGAGGATGCGTATTTGCTCATGAAAAACAAGATGTATAGCATATAGGATAAATCTGAGCTATACTACAGTCTACAAGACAGCTGCTGTGTGGCTGCAGCCCTGCAATGCAGAGTCTCGACCACTTTCCCTCAGCATTGTCCGCTCCTCATGTTTACCCTGGGTAACACTCTGATTTGGCTCCATCCGTAGCTCCTCACTGTTTACACCTTCAGAAAAGACGAGGTAGTTCTCTACATCACCAGAGCTAACCTCAGGCCCAGGGACACAGCGCAGGGCTGCTGAGGGGACGGCAACACCCCCAGATTTTAGGACTGTTTAACTGCAACTGCTTCAAATAATTCACAAATTCACCGATCACGGCACCACGCTGGAATTCTCTGAGCTCCTGAGAGCGACCCATTCTTTCACTAATGTCTGTAGAAGCAGTCTGCAGGCCGAGGGGCTCGGCTTTATACACCTGTGGCCATGGAAGTGACTGGAACACCTGAATTCAGTGATCTGGATGGGGGAGTGAAGACTTTTTTGTAAATATAGTGTATATGCACGTCTCTGCTTGAATTACAGTCGATTAATCTTACTTCATTTATTACTTTATATTGTAGTTTTTTGCACCTTCATATTTTTTGTCTAATTTATGTGTAGCCTATTTGTACCCATCATGCATCTACGGTCAGCTTTGGGGGCTGGCTAGTACAGGTAGGCAGTGTTTGAAGGACATTAAGTTAGCATTACTTCACTAATTAATGTTGTTCATTACTCATTCAGATTTTCACATTAGTTATTCATGTGTCTGAGAGTTTTGATGTGTATATTCTTATATTCTTGTTTTGGTACTTTCAAGCGCCTGTACGTCCTGCTTGAGTGAAAACAGCTCTTGGATATAAAAAAATAAAATAAACACCATATGTATTTGCACCTGGCAAGAATTTGTGGTTTAAAAAGACACTAACAATTCCTGAAAACCATGAAAATGATCTGTCACAGGAAAACTCATCAAAGAAAGTCTTCCGCCCACTGGTTTCCGATGATATTTTTTATTTCTTTACGAAATATCACGTGACTCCAGCCTTCGCTTTTGGGCAAAGATGTGAAAATGCCAGCAAGATAGTGAACACTGTTCTGCATTCATATACAACTACCATATGTCCATGTTTACAGGATGCAATTAGTATTTGTCCTCCAGTTGCATTTATATAACTGGATCACACTGCACTGTTATTAATGAAGGTTCTGTTCAGGAACGTTTCTCCTTCATCCAGGTACAATCAGTGTTAAGGTCTGATTGAGAACCTTAAATCAGGTTCTCCAGGTGAAAAGTTGGTATTTGTTCCTTTTCATAACCGAATGTTTTAAAACAGAGCAGTAGAGTAAAAGCCTGGAGGCGAGGCGAGGCGAGGCGGGGTGTGTGGAGTCAGTCCAGCTTAGAACAGATCATTTCAGTGGATTATGGTTCAGTTATGTTCCCTGACTAAAGGCCCTGAGATGGAGCCTTGAGGGTTCCACCCCAGAGACAGGAGGAGAACTGACCCAGAGACAGTCTAGAACCTTCATTTCTGAGAGTGTGAGATACAGCTTTTGTCATTTAGGTCAAACATCCATGCAGATTCATTTGGTGTTTGTCAGTTCTGCACTTGTAAGTGAACTCTGAATGAAAGTCTTCGATAAATGAATAAATGTAAAATGTGCTGCCAGTACTGCAGTAATGTTATCTTGGCGAATGACAGCCTTGTAAATGTAAGAAATATATTTAATATTTCTCATTATAAGTGTTGTAGGAATATTAATTTTCCTATAAAATGATTAACACGTTCTATGAAGGTCACATTTGCAGGTATCTAAAAACACATTCATAACATGTTATAATGCATTCAAAAGGAATCATGAACATGGCTATAAATATTTATAATGTGTAATGTATTTTTATAATCATGCTTATTATGCATTAGGAACTGTTAAGATAATGCATTATAACTACTGTTCATAAATTCTAAGAGCTCATAAGCTGTATTAGTCCTCTCTGAGTAAAGTGGAGCGTGCTGGACTAAAGCCTCCTCCAGGGTTCAGACTGAGGCTTCAAGTTGAAGAATTTACTGAAGGATTTACTGAAACACTAAAACACAATAAAGCTCATTACAGGCTTCAAATGTCAGAGTTTAGACTAGAGCAACATCAGAGTTTCACCCAATGTGGGAAAGTCAATGTTCACCACCGTTAATGTTCACCACTGTTAATGTGCACCACCGTTAATGTTCACCACCGTTAATGTTCACCACTGTCAATGTTCACCACTGTCAATGTTCACCACTGTCAATGTTCACCACTGTTAATGTACACCACCGTTAATGTTCACCACCGTTAATGTTCACCACCGTCAATGTTCACCACCGTCAATGTTCACCACTGTCAATGTTCACCACCGTTAATGTTCACCACCGTTAATGTTCACCACCGTCAATGTTCACCACCGTCAATGTTCACCACCGTTAATGTACACCACCGTCAATGTTCACCACCGTCAATGTTCACCACCGTTAATGTTCACCACCGTTAATGTTCACCACCGTTAATGTTCACCACCGTTAATGTACACCACCGTTAATGTTCACCACCGTTAATGTTCACCACTGTTAATGTACACCACCGTTAATGTTCACCACCGTTAATGTGCACTGACTTAAAACTGCATATCCAATAGAACTCCAGCAGAGATCAGCATTACTGTACTGTACTGTACTGTAGTGTTACAGAGTGAAGGGTTCTAGAGCTTACCGTTAGAACCAGTGAGGGAACAAATTACAATGGCGCTCGACTATCTCACCTCTCCAGGCCTTCACTCCACAGCGACTTCACGCTCAGTGTGATGTCAGAGGGGGTTCAGGGGAGGGGCTGATGGGTACCTGGTTTGCTGTGATGTAATGTAGTGTTTAAAGTGGGACGCTGGGTAAGAGAAGCTCACTGTAGCAGTGATTTCTAGGCTGGACGGCCGGTTTGGAGCGTCTGAAGATTCAGGACTGAAGATGCAGCTCTAACAGCTCCAGCGCTGAGGAATAAAACACTGGAAATCTCAGTAAATAAACTTTATATCTGTCTTTACTTTAAACTCTCCACACTGGGACTGACACTATAACATGTTATTAACACTACTTATAACGCATTATATTAACAATTCATAATGTATAATACACATGGCTATAAAGTGTAATTCATTTTTATAAATATTTATAACCATGTTTATTAACCATGTTATAATGCCTTATGAATGCATTTCAACATGTTATAAATGTATTTATACATGCTTAGAAACATGGCATTCACAAAGTGTTACCAAAGTGATTTTTTTTGTTAGTTTTTTTTTGTTTTTGTCAGTGTCAGAAACATATTGCTCGGCTACATTGAATATGAGGGTTGCCCTCAATGTACTTCCAAGTCAAAATAAAGGTTGATTAATTGATTGATTTGATATTCTTTACAGAAAATTACACAGAGGCCTCAACAACTAAATATATCATTATATATATTTTAAATATTTAGTGTGTCCACGCTTTGTGATTATTCTGCTGTCCACTCTTTTCAGGAGACTTGCTTTCAGTTTTTCAAAGAAATCTGCAGGGTTGTTTCCACAACTACAACGTTCAGTCTGAGAAGTTGGTTACATTTTCTGCTTCTCACAATGTAAATACTCCCAAACACATTCAGTGACGTTGAGGTCTGGACCCTGGGGTGCTCAGTCTATTGCCCTTAGAATACCAGCAGCTTCTTTTGAACTGTGGCTTCTTGATCAGCTACACATCCTTTCAGACCCACAGCGCTGAGTGGTCTTCTCACAGTGGAAGGATGGACAGAAACACCTGTGGATGTTTTCAGATCTGAAGCAGCTTGATCTTCTCCTCTCTCTCAGAGATCAAAGCTTTCAGTGCTGCTTATCTGATGGGGGCAGTTTTGGGGTCGACCAGGTCTTTTATGTTTGTTGACGTCACATTTTCTGTATATTTTTCAAAAAATTTTTATTTTTTGAAGTTTTTGGAAAGTGTTTTTTTTTTTTTTTTTTTTTTTTTTTAATTATTATTATTGTTTTAGTCTTTTCTTCCTTATGCAACACGATTGTTATAATGCACATTTAATCTACTCAGAAATATCTCCTGAAAAAGGTGAATGCAAAATAAACAACAACAACAACAGACTGACCACCCCAGATTCCAGACCTCAACATCACTGAATGTGTTAAGGACCATCAGGAGAAGCAGAAAATGCAACCGACTTCTAAGACTGAACTTTGGAGGTGTGGAAAAACAGCCCTGCAGATTTCTGTGTAAATGAAAAGAAATCTGTAATAAATAATAAAAATATTTGTGTTTGGGTGTTTTAGGAGTTGAAAATATTCGGTTTTCATATTTTTATGTCCAAAAAAAATAATAACTTGAAATTGTATAGACCTCTTTTGATTGTAAAGTAAATAAACAAAGGGTGGTCTTAGACTTTGTACTTCAAATCTACTCTTATCTAAAAACAGCCCTTTGAGTTCTTCGAGCTCTGCTAAACGGAGGGGATATGAAGCATATGGGAACTCATCTATTCTAAGGTCACCAGTCCAGATGTTGGCCATTTCTGTTTGAAATGATGGATCTCGATCCAGCTTCCATCTAATTTCTCCACTCTCGCTTAACAAGCAGTTACCGCTTAATACATTGAGCGCTCGCTGGAGTTATTCCTTGCATTATTAATAACACCCACATTGAAATATTAATTGTCAAGACCTCAAGCTCACATGATCAATCAACGCTTGCAGCAAGTTTAACAATGGCCTCTTGAGCCTGCCAAGTGGTTCCTAATGGTTGTGGTAAGCACTTAAGAGCTACAGGATCCAACACGGTGGTAGTTGTAGCATTAAGCCTGTTGCTGTTGAACTTGGAGCACATGCTGCGTGGGTGTCTAGTCAATATGCCTTTATCCAAAGATCTGAAGCCTCTTCAGGGCTTAGTAGAGCGATAGCGGAGTGTATATACGTCTCAGATACGGAACACGGCTTGCTTTGTGGCAGCATATCAGCCAAGCTTACCCACTCACTTGGCTGACTTGTGAATGATGTAGGTTTCATTTGTGTTTCAGGAGCCCATAAGAAAATGAAACGAAAGGGATGAATCATGTAAAGACCGTTAAAGCTTTAAAGCTGACCATTAACTAAGCCTTCAAAAACAAATCCACCTATTCAGTCTGTGGAAATGTAGCTCCGCCCCTTCACACTGTCTGTCTGCCCTGCGATGGACTGGCGACCTGTCCAGGGTGTATCCTGCCTTCCGCCTGATGACCGCTGGGATAGGCTCCGGCACCCCCGTGACCCTGAGGGAGAAGCGGCTTAGAAAATGTGTGCGTGTGTGTGTGTTTGTCATACATATGTTGAAATACATACGTGTGTATGTGTTTGTATACATAAGTGCATGTAAAAAATTTCTAAACAGTTAATGTACTATTTTTGTTAAACTCTTGGAATTAAGGCTGAAAGTCTACACTTCATTTTATATCGATTGTAAGTTACAGAGGCAAATGTGTGTCACTCCCTAAACGCTATCAGACCTGACTGCACTTTAATTCAAGAGCATTTCCAAAAAAGAAATTACATTAAAAAAAAAAAGGTACTTTAACTTCAGCTCCTCGAGACCACCGGTGGTCCCAAACCACACTTGGTCATGTTCCTCATAACGTTCATGTTCCATAAGCTCCATTCAGAAGCTGGGCGTCGTGTGAGGCTGTAGCTCTTCTCTCCAGTCTAATAGACGGTGATGTCATTTTAAACCCTTATAATAAAAGAAGCTGAACTCAGTTTGTTTTTCTACTGAAAGTCGAGCCGTTTTTCCCCAAATCTGGGCTCTAAACTATAAACAGACGGCGTCTCTTCAGTGATCTGCTCTGGAAACATCACTTTTAGAGAACAACACAAAGAGCGGCGCAGATTTTTGGCTCTCAGCAGTGAATTGTGAGCATGTAGTGAAATGTGGAGATCAGAAAACACACGTTCTGATCATTTGAGGGGAGATTTTACAAATAAATAAATAAATCAAATAAAAATGTACATTTATTTCACGCATTTATCCTCTATATATTTTGGGTTTACTATCAATGTACTTAACCCTTTAATGTCCTCCCCAAGAATAATAAAGAAATTGGGGCAGTAATTAAAACAATTGGTGTTTTTTTGTTTGTTTGTTTTTGTTTTTGTTTTTTGACCCCACAGTTTGTAAAAATATTCATGCCTACCAAACTGTTGAGATGGCACTTTGCAGCAAACCCAGAACATATATAACGACTCAAAATGTGCTTTAAAGTCATTAAAACATTAAAGTCCTAAGCTGCTTCAAAGCCCCCACAGATGGCTTTTTCTGACATTCAGAGGAACTCTGTGCTCATCATGTGAAAATGTGAAGTCATGGTAACACATTTGACGCAGATCTCTATATAATCTATATATTCCTATATAATCACGATGGTCCATGTAAAAAGAGTTAACCGTTTAAAGTTAACTCATGTCACATCCGGTGAAGTGGTCCATCGTCTAAAACCCCCGGTCAATATAACGCCATCCCATGCATGAGAGCAGTTTAACTGGTATTTCCCAGTTTCTGACGCATGGAACGCAGCAGTGGAGCACAATGTACTGCCGTGAGGAGGTTCATTACGCTGGTGCCTTGACGTGATGCTCACTCATCCTCTTTTGGACATACGCACGGGGCCATTTACTCTGTCTTTACAGCTAAATCCTGTCCCACTGTGGAAAACGGCTTGCTGGAACTCGGGGCTAACAGAAAATAAACGCCATTTCATGTTCCGTCTGACTGCACGTGCTGTCACGGTGAGCATTACACGTCCTATTACGGTTCACGACTGAGCTCAGTTAATGGGGTATGGCAGACAAGTGGAGTAAACCTATATGCGTATAAATACTTTTGATATAAATGTAATACACTGTACAATATTGACTTGAGCCCTTCCGTTTGCACTAGCTTCACTGAGAGAGAGACAATGACAGAGTGTCAGCTTTTTCCCCAAAGCCAAATGATATGAGAAACATCAGGGCTGAGTAATTCTCAAGGGAATAAAAAAGTACTGCCCAGGATTCTCACAAAAACCATGCATCTCTACCTTTTCCGTGATGCTTTT
Source organism: Pygocentrus nattereri (assembly GCF_015220715.1). NCBI lineage: Eukaryota > Metazoa > Chordata > Actinopteri > Characiformes > Serrasalmidae > Pygocentrus > Pygocentrus nattereri. The sequence goes on along the minus strand of NC_051231.1, from coordinate 974,921 downwards.
GTTTCATGGTGAAAATCTGTTTTATATGGGTCACAGTGCATTGATGGGAATGTAGCTAATGCAGCTCCTGGTGAAAGCCCCCCATTTTCTCTCCATTACCACGACACTGAAGCTCACCCTCAAGCACCATTTATGGGCCCATGCACTCTGTTCAAGAACAGCCTCTGCAGGGGCGACAGTAGGAGAGAAAACAGCAGTCTGAGGTCCATTACCTGAATCCGGCCTGGTCATCACCTTCGGAAAACAAAGTCTTTCTTAGTGGTGCTGTGGAAAACAAGAATGACTCTTCTGTCTTTTTGTTGCTTGAATTAATGAGGCTTGTAATTAACTCGACTGAAGTTATGCTCTGCTGAAACGTGACTTCTGCCCCTCTTTATTTGCCACAGATTAATAGCTGAATTTGATCTTTCCTGACTGTGAGGCTTCCTGTCGCTTGGCCCTGCTCATTGCTTGGTCAGCCGTTTAATGTATATGAGCCATGCTCGCTACACTCTACTAGCCAAAAGACTGCAGACACCTTGTATTTAGTGGACGCTCAGTAAAATCATATGCACTGAACGAAGTGATGCAGTGAATTTGCTTAATTCAAATGTGCGCATCATTTCCACATGGGCGGATTGTATACGTCAACAATGTTATGGCCAAAGGTAAATAAACGGAAAGGCCAAATAATGTCACGGTAATATTTTAGTCATGTGAAAATGAGGCACAGATTTGAATCAGATAAATTCAGTGCATCTCTGTCTTCAGTGTGCAGTACAGTCATATTTCCTTGGATGCTCTGTTGACTCACCTGCGCTCTTCTGTCAGTACTATCAAAGCAAAAGTGCAGAAAAAGAAGAAATACTTAGATCTACACCGGTCAGGCGTAACATCATGACCACCTCCTTGTTTCTCCGCTCACTGTCCACTTTATCAGCTCCACTTACTGTAGAGCTGCACTCTGTAGTTCTACAGTTACAGACTGTAGTCCATCTGTTTCTCTGATACTCTGTTACCCTGTTCTTCAGTGGTCAGGACCCCCATGGACCCTCACAGAGCAGGTACTGTTTGGGTGGTGGGTCATTCTCAGCACTGCAGTAACACTGACGTGGTGGTGGTGTGTTAGTGTGTGTTGTGCTGGTCTGAGTGGATCAGCCACAGCAGTGCTGCTGGAGTTTTTAAACACCTCAGTGTCGCTGCTGGACTGAGAATAGTCCACCAACCAGAAATATCCAGCCAACAGCGTCCTGTGGGCAGCGTCCTGTGGGCAGCGTCCTGTGACCACTGATGAAGGACTAGAGGATGACCAACACAAACTGTGCAGCAGCAGATGAGCTGTCGTCTCTGACTTTACATCTACAAGGTGGACCGACAAGGTGGGAGTGTCTAATAGAGTGGACAGTGAGTGGACACAGTGTTTAAACACTCCAGCAGCACTGCTGTGTCTGATCCACTCAGACCAGCACAACACACACTAACACACCACCACCACGTCAGTGTTACTGCAGTGCTGAGAATGACCCACCACCCAAACAGTACCTGCTCTGTGAGGGTCCATGGGGGTCCTGACCACTGAAGAACAGGGTAACAGAGTATCAGAGAAACAGATGGACTACAGTCTGTAACTGTAGAACTACAGAGAGCAGCTATACGGTCAGTGGAGCTGATAAAGTGGACAGTGAGTGAAGAAACAAGGAGGTGGTCAGAACGTTATGCCTGATCAGTTTATCACTAGTATATCAAATCTATCATAATCCAATATACAAAGAATGTTGATGAGAGGATTAACATGTTGCAACAGGAAACTTACTTACATCTACAGAACATTGTGGGACTAATGAGGGTCACTTAACTAACTGAAATAGTAGCTCAGTATGCTACAGGTTCACTCTGGCTCACTACAGCTTTAGTAATGTTTAGTGACTAAAGACTCAGCAGGAGTAAACCTCTGTCTCTGTGTATGGAGCAGCTTGTTTAACGTAGGGATCTGACTGGGACTTTTATTTTCTCCCACAGAAAATCTGCAACATTTGTTCAGGATTTGTCTGCTACCTAAACATTTTGTCCCCCTCCCACCCACAGTCCTGTATGGCTAGTTCATATAGCGCCTTTCCCTGCTCAAGGATGCTTTACAATCAAAGAAGAGCAAAAGGACACTACAGGTAAACACTACAGGAACAACGATAGCACAGAGATCTGAATAAAGACGGAGAGGTTGCATCCCGAACAGACCGTGGGAGAGTATTCCATAACTTGGGAGCTACTGCATTAAATGTTCGACCGCCCATAGAAACCAATTTAAACCTAGGAACATGAAGAAGGCCTAGATTTTGCGATCTCAGAGTGCGGGAAGGGACATGTAGATGAAGAAGCTCTGCCCAGTATTGAGGAGCCGGACTGTGGAGAGCTTTGAGTTATAAGGAGAACTTTGCGCTGAACATAGAATATAATGGGCAACCAGTGAAGACTCTGAAGGACAGGGGTGACGTGGTCTAGCTTCCATCTGCTTCAGTAAAAATTAAAAATGCCACGTGAAAGATTTTCCTTTATTTGGCTTTATTGTTCTGTGTTCACCTTTATTAAGAGCACTTTGCACATCATGGCCCAGCTGGGTGTTAAAAGGCTCTGCCATTTGTTTAGCCTACAAGAACTCAAGAATTCATATTATACATTTGACTGTTAAAATGACGGATTTGCTTCCGTTTTGAATGAGTTTAGAACTTCTATTTAGAATTAATGTTTTATTTCGAGTTATTTTTGATAGAAGTACATGTTTAATTTCTTCTGGCTTCGTTATTTTGCTGGATGTCTCTACAGGTGTTATCCCGCTCCCGCCCGCACTGTGCTGGTCTACCACCCACTCCTACGCGTGGCACTGAAAACTGGACCCATGCCACAAAATGTTGTGGTGGGTCTCAAAGGTTCTACTAGTTCTACTAGTTCTGTCCTATTAGCTTAGCAAGAATACCGAAACAGCTTTAGAACTGCCCAGCAGGGTCTGTATGGCTCAGTTAGGCCTCACTGATGTAAGTTTCGCTGAGAATTATGGACGGAGTTTACACAGACGACATCTCCTCAATGCTGGATTCATTTTATGGATATGTGTTAAAAGCACTGAGACACAATGCAGTTGCTAATATAATAGTTTAGTATATTGAAATGGCAGCATTGCACTGCTGGTCAACGTCAGTGTTGCGCTTTTGTCTATGATACGCTAAAAGTACATTCATTTCTTTCTGAGTGCACTGCTGACCGCTGCCTTTTGTCATATTTCAGGCTACTGCTGGAAAAACAAAGCCCTTTTATAACGGGTTATTATTTAAATGAGAAATGTATTTCCAGCATAATTTATTGTATTTTGTTTTAGTCGCCAGGTAGTTAATCCAACACACACTTTCATGCAGAATTTGATGATTATATTTAATGCTTGCCAGTTCAGGTTTTTTATTTAATGTGTCAAAATTTGCACAAAAATGTGTGCATGGAAATCGAGATAGTGATAAAAGAGATCAGGTATAGTTGACTTGTTGTGTAACTGAGCTAATTGGATCATTTACATCAGTTAAAATGTGCCACAATGTGTTATAGCCTGGTGAGAAATGACAATACACACATTCACCTGACCACCGTCATCCTCTCATTCAGGGTAAACATTATGCAAATAAGCAGTGGTGGATGAAGAGCACAAACCCTGTACCTGAGTTAAAGTCGAGACCCCCAAGGTAAAATATTCCTCCAGTAAAAGTAGAAGCTCCTCCCTTTAGACCTCCACTGGAGTAAAAGTACTAAAGTATTTCCCTTCAAATGTACTTAAGTATAAAGTAAAAGTACTAAAAGAGTAATTCTGGCTCTGATGTCCTGTTATCATTTTTATAACCAGACTGGCTTCATGAACTCATTTCAGGTGAAAGTCCTCCAGCGTCTCTCTTGGTAAACCAGTCTTTTAATAGAAGGTCATTAATTAGTGACGCTGACGTCTATTAAAATGATCAGAAGCACAAAACACTGAAGGTAAACAGTTTCCATCAGGGAGAACCGAGTGGCTCTGAAATCACTTTTTACACACAAGCAAAGTTTCAGTTTCAGATTTATTTACAACTTAGTTCCAAGTTTAAGTTGAATAAAAACTGGCTTTAAACTCAGGATCACAGATGAGCTCCTTTACTATGTTGATCTGTAGGCGTCTGTTCATAAACATAAACCAGCCCAAACTCATTTACTATAAAATGAAATGGTGTTTGTAGAAATTCAGAAAAAAGCCGCGTCAGTCTCGACTGCATATGTGGACATATTTCTATATTGAGCTCTATTTACACAAAGTTAGGTTAGTTCATCATTTATGTTGAACAGACTCTCCCAAAGTTTTACGCTGCTGCGCTGACGTTGAACCGCGTGCTGCACTGGGTCGGTATGACCAACAGGTCAAAACCAGCTCTAAACAAAGTGACCGCTGGGCCCTGATTGGTCCTCTGGCTTTGCGCTTCTTTCGTTTTGACATGTGACGTTTTTATACACACAGAAACCAAAAGGAACGACAGATTTCTCAAAATGTAGGAGGAAAAAGTCGGATATTAGACTCTGAAATGTAGTGGAGTGAAAGGAGAAAGACGCCCAGAACGGAGAAACTTCAGTACTGATACACCAAAAATACTAAAGTACAGAAACTAATTATTGTCCTGCAAATAGGAGTGGTGGTCAGTCAGATTTAATATGTGGTGCAGTGACCATGTGTGTTACCTATAGTCAAGCAACATGCTGAAGACTGAATGCTCCAATATAAGAAATAATCAGTTAATATATTCACAACCTGGGATTTCATGCCAATTAAACTTTCTTGGTTAGAGCAACAACAACTATGCCCACTTCCCGCATCTCTGCCCTCGTCTTTTCTAACCTGACTGTTTGTTTTAGCAACAACAATCTAGTGGAACCTGGTGGCACAACTGTTACTGATACTCAGTGTTACAGACTCTATTAGCTGAAGTTCAAGCAGTAGCACTCAGAAATCTTAGATTCTACACTGTTATGTTTCACTGTGGCCACCAGTAAATTCGCAGATGCTTGTGAAGGGAAATCGGATGCTTCTCTATAAAAACATGAAACCACAGAACTAAAAACTCATGCATCACATATCGTCACTGTCCATTCAAATCCATGTATCTCCATTTTGTTGATTTTCAGTTTTTTACATCATTTTAACACACCAGCTGTCCTTTACATTATGTAAGAATTTCATGATGATTGGACCAATAGAAATGCTCTAAAATCACCTGGAACAAAATCTCTTTACATTGACTTACATTGAAAGGTATGAGTGTTTTTGCCCTCTCCTGTAAAGTTACTATTTTGGACATAGTTGGTTTTCATTGGACAGCAACGATATGCGAGTGGTTGATCTTTAAATGCATATAAAAAAATGAAATAAACAAATGTATTTTATTATGTAGAGACTTCAAAAATGGATAGGTCTTTGTTTTGTATGCATTGTATGCATGCGTGTGTGTGTGTGTGTGTGTGTGTGTGTGTGTGTGTGTGTGTGGCGTGGGAGGTCATCAGTATGCATAGGATGCGGCCAGTGCATGGATGAGCTCATCATGGTCGAGAGTGCATCAGTGGCATGAATCATACTGTGTGTACGCAGGCATGTGGATGGAATTTGGATTAGCTCAAGTCAATTCCATATAAGCCTTCAAATTGGATTAATCCAAAGTGGGCACAGGGAGACAGGGAGACAGGGAGATGCCAAATTAACACTGGGATGTGAATCCTCCCACCTAATATTACTCTCTGTTTTCCCACCAGCCCCTCAGTGCCCTCCCTGTACCTGTCTCAGCAAACAAACTGCTCTGCAGGTGCCATAAAAGAGTTTATAGGTATGTCTTTTCACAGTCCTGTATGTTCTATGTATTAACAGGTATCTGTGAGACCTACTTCAAAGTATTATATTGGGCATCTTGATGGTGAGACAGTTTAACTAAATCACTCAAACGCCCAACAGGTTTCTAAACACTTCAGTGTCACTGCTGGACTGAGGATAGTCGTTCCCAGTCGCTTCCACTTTGTTATAATCCCACTGACAGTGGACTGTGGAATATTTAGTAGTGAGGAAATTTCACGACTGGACTTGCTGCACAGGTGGCGTCCGATCACGGTACCACGCTGGAATTCACTGAGCTCCTGAGAGCGACCCATTCTTTCACTAATGTCTGTAGAAGCAGTCTGCAGGCCTAGGGGCTCGGCTTTATACACCTGTGGCCACGGAAGAGACTGGAACACCTGAACTCAGTGATTTGGATGGGGGAGTGAATACTTTTGGAAATATAATGCATCTCGTATTCTATAAAATGACGATCTAAAGTTGCAGAAAATGGTAAGAACGCTTTAAAATCATGATAAGAAACAGTGCTCTCTTTTTGTTTACAGGTAAACTGGTAACAAACTGATAGCACTTTGTTTGTAAACAATTCTTTCAGGTCATATAACTATGCAGTAAATCTCGCCTAAAATAATGAACACATATTTACCAGGTAACACCTAGAACTTGTTGGCCAATTGAGTATATAAGAGCTATTCTATCTTACCATCTCTTAACCTCGAAAAATTATCTAGTACATTCATGTTTATACCTCACACATACCTGGCCAATACCTAGAACATAATGGACTATAAAAGGAAATCAATTTCAAACACCACAATGACCATAAGGAACCTTTTTCAGAGAAATACGTCAACCAATAATGTTAGCATTATTAATATTGAATGGATGCTGTTTAGGCCAGGTGACTAACATTAAGCCTTATTGCATTTTAGGATACTGTGATCCTTAAAACATCAAACGCATGCCAGCTCACCTAATGGTTCACCTGAAATTAAGAGTATTAATAGAGAATTTATCCTCCTTTCACTACGGTACATGTTGGAACATTGCTTTGAGAATTTGACTGTATTCAGCCACAAGAGCATTATCAAGTAGTAGTGATGTTGGATGACGGGTTTTGGCTAACAGGTGTGTATAACCAAGCACATAGCCATGCAATCTCCATAGACAAACACAGTAGCATGGGTCATACTGAAGGACTCAGTGACTTTAAACGTGGCACTATCATAAGCAATGTTATGATTCTTGTCCAACATCTGTGCCTGACTTCATGAATGCTATTTTGATTGAATGGTCATGAATTCCCACAGACACATTCCAAAATATTGTGGACAGAAAGGTGGAGGCTGTTATAGCCATGAACGAGAGCCAACACCATATTAATGCCCATGGCTTTAGAACGGAACATCCAAGAAGCTCATAAATGTATGATAAATAGGTGTCCACATACTTTTGGCCATTGAATGTATATGTGAAGCAGGAGAAGCAGGTCAATCAGTGTTCTAGGAGAAGAAGCTGTTTCTGAAGCGAGTTGCGCCCCGTGTGATGCTTTGGAAGGGTTTACCAGAGGGAATCTGGATGAACAGGGCATGAGCAGAGTGGTAGGCATTGGAGGAGATGGGCAGAACCCTCGTTCAGCATGTATACAAGTCCTGGCGCTGCGGGAGATCAGTGGCTATGATGTGTTTGGTGCTCAACGTCGGCTGCTTCAGATTTGCACAAAAAGTTCTTCAAGACTGGAAACACCAGGCACTATTTTATTATTATTGTCATTGTCTCTCCATGTTATGTGACTTTTTCAATTATTTTGGAAGCATCTACGGTTCTGTTCATCACTCTGGACACATCTTACAGTTTCTATCACAGCTTTCTATTTGAAAGCAGTGAAGCCGCGAGTTCTAGCATCAAATTAGAATCACTTTCTTCACGTATTTGCAGCATCACTGTATTCACATTACTGAAAACAGTGGTAACAAACGTCTGAATGGCAGTGTAGCTCTATTTTGAGCCTCTCCTTCTGGAAGATGTCAGTCACACACCTTCTGGCCTTTCGTGCTCCGTGCTGAAATATTGATGAGTGGGAAGAGGGAATGGACGAGCCGTAGGGAATGGTGCCTTCCGGGCCTCTTCACCTGCAGGTTATCCAGACTGACCTCAGCAGGGTCACTGCTTCAGAATGCGCCGTAAAAGGTCCTTAAATTGATGTAAAGACGCCACAAAGCTGTGGAGTATTGATGGAACAACGGCATAAGCCACAGTGTCAACACCGCTAAAGACATCATTTGGGAAAAATCTCATTTTCATAAATTTCCCCTTTACTCCAAATGTGGTCGATCAGCTAACACACATGGTTCTTCAAGGGTTCACTAGTAAAGAAAACGATTCTATATAGAACCATGAACACTAAGAACCCTTTGTGTGATTAAAGGATTCTTTGCATCGTTGAAAGGTTCTTCAGACTGATGGAGAATTACATGGTGCTAAATAGAATCATTTTGGAAAACGTTCTATAAAGCATCAGAAATGGCTCTTTTGTTGTTACACACTTGATATTGTAACAATAGAAGAACAATTTTTGGTGCTTTGTAGAACCCTTTTCAAAATTATTCTACATAGAACCATCTACAGCACACACATCCATCAATCTGAAGAACCTTTTCACAATGCAAAGAACCCTTTAACTCACACAAAGGGTTCTTTTGAGTATTCATGGTTCTATATACTTTCTACTAAAGTAAAGAACCCTTGAGGAACCATATGCTTGGTGAAGTGTGATTCCTCACCTTAATAACGATGCTATTGACGAGTTTACTGTTATATCTACATTACTCAGCTTCAGCTCATGCATGCAACCCAATCACAGCTGAAGTCACGACAATATATAACAGTGTTCTGTTACTTTTATACATCAGTGCAATGTGTCTTAAGACTGGCAGTTCATTTAGCCACAAAAACTGCTAAAAACTGGTGCAATATCAGGTTCAGCTCAGCTTTTACAGTATTTGCCAGATTAACCTAAACATAATTTTATAAAACAGTTCAGACCACATTGTTTTGCTGAATTGTAATCTGCCAAAGCTACAGCAGATTCAGAATTTGAAGTCTTCCTATCACTCTGCAGCCAAATGAGCTGCATATCAAATATTATAGACATTACCTAATGTGTCCATTTATATATATATATATTACCATTGCCCAAAGAAAACCAGCATCTCCAAAATGCTACCTTTTGAAGGTAAGGCCAAAAATGTGGCTGGTATAGTGTAGTGGGTAACACCTCTGCCTTCTACGCTGTAGACTAGGGTTCAGTCCCCACCTGGGTAAACACCCTACGCTGCACCAATAAGGGTCCTTGGGCAAGACTCCTAACACCACCTTGGCCTACTTGTGTAAAATGATCAAACTGTAAGTCGCTCTGGATAAGAGCGTCAGCCAAATGTAGAAATGTTCCTAACTTTTGAAGTAATTTAATGTGAAGAGGTTTTATTCTTAGTAAGCACCTCAAGCATTTCACTGCTGTTAGAACAAAAACTTCAAAACAAAAATCTCCAAAGCGGTATCTTTACAGGAGAAGGAAAAAAAACAAAATATAATTCTCATTTAATGCAAGTCAGTGGAGCCAGACCTTTTGGGACCTTTTTTTTCCTGGTCCTTTTGTCATAGAATTCACATACAATATATGTCTTCATTTACATGCTCACTACAAGTAATCGGATCCAAAATGATGCACATGCATGGAGAACAGCTTAGAGTAAACGTTACCATGACGACCAGCATCCCGTGAGTCCAGTCAGAGTGAGATGAGCAGCAGTGAGCAGTGATTGTGTTTTTAACTGCTTTAAAATGACGTCAGACTCAGGAAAACGTCCTTCACACGTCCTTATTAAAGAAGGCCGAGAGGAAGACGTCGTGCTCTGAGACGCATAAGCTGGACGTCCGTCCCACCGCCGTCTTTTAAAGATCAGAGCATGAACTTCGTCTCCTCTGCAGACCAGTTTCTGCTCCGCCGTGTCGAACGGTATAAACTCTCACTGTGACGCGACGCTCATGCAGAACGGACTGAAACTTTCCGATAGGGAATGTAATCGGATACAGGCGCTTACACGGATATTATTCTTCTATTTAACTGATTATTTACAGGATTATCCACCTCGATCAGTCGGATAGAAACCGTATTCTGAATGGAGTGGACGTATTCAATTCCAATTGACCTGTTAGTCGGGTTATTAAAGCATTATTGCATAACTGCCTTGCTGACACAATTCAGTTTCCAGGTTTCTGCTGCGACTATTTTCAGCTGTGCAAATGCTTTTACGGGTCTGTTTGGGATTAGCTCTAAACCTTTAACTCTTAACTCTGTGCAGTTTAAAATGAGTGTGAAATGATTTAGTGCTAGATGTAAATTTGTATCAATAAGCAAAAACGTCTAATGATTATTAGCTACGTTAGCCATGTAGCTCCAGTGAAAAAGGAACTCCATCAGATTCTGAGCTCCGTTAAGCTGCATGTAAGCACAGTCACTAAAGTGATGTTTTATCGTCTGAGAATTCATTAAAGTTCAGTCTTTTCTCTCTCAGAGTTCCAGCAGAGTCGATCACTGTAATGGTCTTCTTACTGGACTTCCTAAGAAAACAATACATCCTCTACAACAAAACGCAGCAGCATCCTAACAAACACCCCAGAGAGATCAGATCAGTCCCGCTTTCAAAGAGCTGCACTGGCTGCCTGCAGCGTTCAGGATAGAGTTTAAGCTCTGCTACTAGTTTTAAAGGCTCTAGATGACTTAAGTGACCACTTAGATCACTAAGAGTCTATTTGTTTATGTTCCAACACAGGATCTTAGATCTGCAAACACCTGTAAAATACAAGTAACGTGTAGAGACTATTTAGATTAGATAGTCGAGTTCAGTTCACAAATTTAAGAAATTCTCAACGTCAAGCACTTTTAGCTGCCACAGGTACAAAAACTGCTATTATTATTATTATCATTATTATTATCATTAATATTATTGTAGGGAAAATGGAAAAAATAGATTATTTTCAAAACATTGCTTTGAATGACTAATAACTGTGAACATCAATAGAATTGTTTAGACATCTGTACTTGTCGCCAGACAAACGCAGTGACATTACATCAACACAGAAGCTGAAAATGAATGGATCTTGTGATGAAGCTGGTGTCTTTGTGCTGAATGATGTTTGTCAGATGGTGTTACTGCGGGGGGAGTTTTATTGTGGGGTGGGAACGTTCATCAGGAGAAATGGAGAAAGCGAGGGGCTGGCTGAGGCGGGTCCGCCTTTGTCATCTCCTTCGCCTAATACATTTCACATTGCCCAAAATGAAATGACACAGGAATGCAGATAAGCCATAAATCTGCGCTTGGGAGGTGAATTGCAAACAGTCAGAATGAATCCGTGCCGTTTCATTCTCTTCCCTTTCTTTCTTTTTCTCTTTCAATACAAGGCAAACACTTGAATGCCTCTTCAGCCATTTTCAGAAATTCACACCGATTTGATTTTGGAGGAAGATGGATGCTTATTTGTGGATGGCCTACGCTTTTTTCCAGTGATGCACAAATAATTTTATGAAAATGATTTTTGTGGACAGACAGCCATATGCAAAAGATTCAACACTCCAGTCAAATTACACGTTTCGCTGATTGAAAAATCTTAATAATGGCATTTCTCTGCCAATTTCAGAGCAGACGTCTCATTTATCTACTGAACTTAACATATTGGTGGGAAAACAAAGTTGTGCTTTAACTTTTCCACAGGCCTCAATTCAAGTGTTCATTTTCCAAATATGTGCAACTAAACAGTAACTGTGAATTAAAACTGTAGGAAAGAATGTTTTAACTTATTTCCCCTTAGAAAATCAACACAACATATCATTTGACCGGGGTGCCATTCCTGATGCCAAGTGCTCACACTGATACACACATGTATAAAATGAAAAAATAAGGGCTATGAAAAAAATGTACATTACAAACATGGCAAAATGAATACATTTAGGCTTTTTAGCAGAACTCATACATGGTAAACTGTATTAATGTGTCTATGATGAGCTTTAAATATCTGTGTTTAATCTAGAACAGCCAAAAATGTTCATGTGCATAATATGTGCTGTAGTAACTTAATGGCAACATGCACTATAGTCCCATACAGCAGAGGCTCTTCTATATATATATATATATATATATATATATATATATATATATATATATATATATATACATATATCATCATCATGGCGCATCACTGCATTCTAACTCTGTTTCCTGTGATCTCCTGAACCTTCTGCTAATCCCATAGGGAACTTGTGGTGATTCACATGGATTTTTTATATATATATATATATATCAAACACAAATATAAACGTCTTAAAACCAGAACAGACATATTAACTTAAATTCTACCTTGTAGCAGATTTACAGTGACACGTTCAATAAAGAGTCCTGGTGTAGACCTGCCACTGTTTCACATTTCTAAAAACTAATTGAAACACAGTGGTCAGGCTACCACTCATATGCCCAGTCAGTAATGTATCTAGGACTCCCAGAAGGCCTTGAGTTTTTCTGACAACATGGGTCTCAGTCATTATAAATGAAATGTGACTATACAACAGTGAGTTCCGGCCACGCGAGCCGATTGGTTGAGTTGTTCTAGCTGCTGTTATTTCACCATAACACCACAAACACTGCATCACTCCACTGAGATGCTGTTGCTAAGCAACGACTCTGACAGCTGTAGGAGACGCTCGAGCCATCTGAACGTTTCCACTTCTTACTTTGCCACAGACAGAAAACGGACGCTGTCAAGACCACATCTGACCGACAGCCGATTTGGTCCGACTCTGAAGACGAGACGACGTTAAATTCCCAAACTGTCGTCTCCACTGAGCAGCTTTTCAGTCGGCAGCTGTGACAGAAGAACAGCTGAACAACCTGGAATCAGCCAGAAATGAACCCAACACCATTCGCCAGACGTGTCTGATCTTCAGAGTCGGACCAAATCAGACTGAGCCGTAAAACTGAGCCAGTAAAAACAGAAAAGCTGCTCAGTGGAGACGACAGTTTGGAAATTTAGTGTAAGGAGCTGGAGAACGAACTGCCGGCTGAGCAGCGAGTGGGCGGAGCTCGTTACTCTGACGTAGCAACGAGCTGCTCGTTAAGGAGCTCTAATTAGGAGGAAGGAGCTGAACATTAAAACATATTAAAGCCGCATTCACGGCCAGTTTATTCATTTCTTACTGTATTTATTTAACTGCTGTATTAAAGCAGTAGAGCACTCCAGGAGGGAGTTATCACCAATAACATCACGGCTGGGATGATCTACGGACACCAAATCACAGCCGGGATGGTATTTCACGATAACACACCCCATCTGTGTTCAACTGCTTTATTGGCTGATTCCACTCAGTTCCTAATTATGTTGGTGGCTAATCTGACACATTAAGCCTTCAACTAAGCTGAATTGCTAACCAAAGAGGAAGCTTGCCTGGTTGTATCTACCTAGATACTGTGGAGCATTTGACTCTTCTGACAGTCTAAGTGTTGGCACGAGTGATGCTTGATCCCTGGTGATGCTACAGCCATCCACGGCTGGGAGTCCATGACCGCACAGTTGGCCTCGCTCTCTCTGGGAGGGGAAAATGGCCTTTCCTCGCCCCCATCACTCAGTGTGATGCTAGTAGCACCAACATTCCAGAATTGGTGGAATTATTCTCCTCCAAACGTGTTCAGCTGTCCAGTCATGTTCGAAAAGATGTGGTGGCTGCCTATGAAGGACACGTGTCAGCTTGTGATCGTGTGACTGGGGGAGACCCAACAAGTGGGCGGAAGTGGACACGACCGAATTGGGAGGCAAACTGGAATAAATAAATAAATAAATGAATAAAATATTACTACTATTTTAAAACTTGAGTTTAATACCACAAGCATGATAATGATGTTAGATAAAAAAAAAACTTTTTATTTTTTTTATTTCACACGAGTCATTGATCCTTCTCTATAGTTGAAACCGGGCCATCCGTTACGAAACGATTCTGATATTGTTCATCCGTATTTTTTCATCAACTATAACTGAAATGTATTTAGTTTGGCTTGTCTGAGGGTCCCCTTGTTAGTATTTATCACAGGAACTGCAAGGTGCTGCCACATCGCCAAATTAGAAGTTCATTTACATAATACACACCCCTCCGCCCCCCCACCCCCGAAATGTATTTCAAAAGCATGATTTCTAGCTTGTCTGAGGGTTCATTGGTCATTAGTTATCCAGAAACCTTGGGAAGCATAACAGGAACGGTGACGAGCTGCCATGCTATTAAAGCAGAAATTCATTTACATAATATGCCTGTAATTATGATGTAAATAGACGGGCTGATGACAAGTGCATTAATGCTGTGATGGCAGCAGCAGGTGTGGAAAAGGGATGCTTAAAAATAATAACAAAAAACGTTAAAAACACATGCAGCGACAAGGGCATCATATTTTTGTACATTCTACATCACTTGTGCGCCGAGGCCCCTCGTCTTTATCAGTATTCACATTGCTCTTCGTCATTAAATATGTATACTCTGTTTTGAGTGCGATAAGAGTGCATCTCCGATTTTGTTGATTCACATCACACACTCGCCCGAGTGTGAGGATGTTCTCTGCAGTGGCTGAGGGTTACAGATTGTGGACGAGCCGCCCGGCGCCACCGCGGGGTTTTGAAGTGCGTGGAGCTTTGACAGATTTCAGACACTGCATTCCCGACTGACTGAAAGCAAAACAGATTTGCTGAGCAAGATTACAGCCCTTAACAATGCAGCAGCACTAACGACACGCCGACCACCGCCGAGGGTTCCGGCCGAGCTCATGCCAGGTGATTTGATTTGATTGAATGTGTCGACTCTGAGCTCGTCCCTGGCGGCCCACTCTGTTAATGGCCGTGACGAGCTGATGGAACGAAACAACACATGCCAAGATGCTTTGAGCGTGTGCCTGATTGAGCCTAACCCTCATTTGCCTGTGATAAGAGCTGTGATCGATGGCCATCCGCAGCGTCCTGGACAAATGATTAAGTTTCAATTTTATTGTGAGAAGAATTTAAAGAGTGTGGGAGCACCTGCCAGTTCACAGTGGGTTTAATACAAATGAGCATGTTTTGGTTTGCAGTCATTTCTCCAGGGCTTCATCTGTAGCATTCAGGTCAGATGTCTTTGGCACCCTGTCATTCAAAACTCGTGAAGTAGACGTCGACGGACAGGCACTGAAATACCTTCCCATTTCCTTCCGTGATAAGCGTGTTTAGATTTTAAACAGGTTTGTTCTCTGTCAAAATGATTGTCCAGGGTAACTGATCCCATCACTGCTTTCAGAAGAAAACCTCGTATCTCTAAAACGGTAATTTTACAGGAGAAGGAAAAAACCTTTGTTAGCTTCAATGGAAGTCAATGGAACCAGACTTTTTTCCAAGCCATTTTAGGCCGTTTCTTTTGGTCCATTCATCATGAAATTTGAATGCAATGTAAAGGCCAACAGGCATTTCAAATTATGGCAAAAACTGAAAAACAACAAAAAAATTGATACATGAGGTTTTGTCCTGATGGGAGTCATATGCTTGGGCCAATAGCGATTTGGTAAAAAACCTCTGCAAAGTTGCTTTAACCTGTTAACTCCTTAACCTGAATTCAATGATTTGGATGGGTGAGTGAATACTTTTGGAAGTATAGTGTACTACGACATCAGCAGCTTAGCAGATATGAGCATCGCAGTCACCACCTAAGTAAGTCCATTAGAGATGAGCAGCAACATCATTCTATTACTTCTATTTGTTGGATGAATTAGACTTGAACTAAATACTGGCCTTAACCAAAGCAAACCCTCAGACACCAAACCTGTCTTGGCTGATTTGAGAAGTGTGTAAAATTAAAGACAAGAGTCCCCAAATTTATGATGGACTCCGTAAAGCTGGGAGGAGTGGAGTCATCCGGGGAGAACGTCTCATGAAACCAAAAAAGCTAAGACTCTTAGCGTCCCTGCCGGGCTGTGGGGGCGCTAAGCTGAAGGCATGAGGGGCCTTTGACATTTGCACAAAGGCGAAGTCCTGGTAAGCTGGTTATCTCTCAGACCAGTGACAGCTCGAAAGGTGTGGTCAGGAGGGGATGGAGGAGGAGTGAGTGGGGAATCCGGCCTTTAGCATGTTGTTGGGATGGGGGATTTGATTTAGATGCTTAGGAGGTGGCCATTTGAAAACCGCCTCTCTATTTGGGAGCAAAATCGGTGCCATATTATTTATGCCCTTGCAAAACATCTTAATTTTTATCTAATGTTTGGTGGCCAAGTTTTCTTTATAAGCCTAACCGGGCAATTCAGATTTTTGGCTCATATTTAGTCTCTCTCCCTCGGTGATTCTCCTTGGCGCTTATAAGCGAGACGTCTGTCATTAACCTCCTTCTGCAGTGGCTACAATGGAAGCAGACTTGGATATTTCCTCCTAATATAATAAAATGGTAAGATGAAATATTGTCTTTACTCGGTCTTCAGATTAACGAGGCTGTGAAATGTTTTACTCTGTTGACACTGAATTTCACTCAGATGGAAATCCTGTTTGTTTTGGTTTTCTAATTCATGCACAAACACAGAGAGATATTTAATCCACATTTCTGAGATAAAAACAACAGCAGACAAACCGAGAGAAACTATTCCTGCTAGAATAGTTTAGGGGGTCAGTCGAGGGCTGGAGGTCAGGGAACCAGCCCTGTGACCGGAAGGTCGCCGGTTCGATCCCCAGGGCCGACAGCACATGACTGAGGTGCCCTTGAGCAAGACACCTAACCCCCAACTGCTCCCTGGGCGCTGTGGATAGGGCTACCCACCACTCCAGGCAAGTGTGCTCACTGCCCCCTAGTGTGTGTGTGTATTCACTAGTGTGTATGTGGTGTTTCACTTTACGGATGGGTTAAATGCGGAGGTGGAATTTCCCCGTTTGTGGGATTAAAAAAGTATCACTTAAACTTAAAAGACAGGACAGACCTGTTGTGCTGGTCACCAGTAAAACTTTGCCGCTGCTGTCAGGATAAAATTTTGTATCTCTGTTTTTGCAGTTTTTCAGTTTTTGGCATAATTTGAAAAGTCTAATTGTCTTTGATGATGTGTCAAAATTTCACAATGAACGGATCAACAGAAACGGTCCACAATTACTCGGAAAACAATAAGCATCCATTTACTTCCAGTAAAAGTTAAGAACGTTTCTCGCAGTCCTGCAAAGTTTCCTTTCTGAAAACAGAAGGTTTGGTTCTGACAGCTGTGATGCAGTGTGTTGTGTATTGGATGCTGGCAGCCTGGATGACCAGCCGAACCAAGACCAGACCAGCATAGACCAGCATGGAACGACTGCATGCTATGTAACTAACTGCCCACAGCCAAGACTCACCTAGCTAACAGGGTGCTCTGCTGTCGGGCTGCAGTAAGATCACTGTTAGACAGCTTTCATGTTGGTTTATTTGAAAAATCACATTTTTCCAAACGGACATCGGATTAGTGTCATATTTGGGCAAAAAATCCGATCTGCACCAATTGGTGGTGATGTCGACTTCCGTTTCCTTCCCCATCAACAAATTACCCTCCTGGACAAGGTGTTCAAAACTCCCCAGATAAAGAGCATCTGAGACCTGAATGTGGCCCGAAGTGGCCACTCTCCCCGTGTATTGATGCTATTTTCTTGTCGTCTCATTGCTGCATCTGCACTTAAGGACCCACAGTGTCTGCTGAGTGCTGCATCTGTCAGATGGGGAGGCGGACGAGTAATTGAGCCGCGGTAATTTTTTTTTCCCAACTATTTAAAAAGTTCGACATCGCCTTTGAAGTTTGCTGTTAAGGCGAAAGAGGCCCCCACGTTCTCTTTATTAAAAGCACGCTCTCTTGCACAGCGTCGGCCGCCGCACTCCGTCTTTATTACAGAAATCTGTCACGGTACATCAAACAGCTCCTGGCTTATGAATTATAAAGATAATTAATGGAATGTGTTTGCGAGAGTGGCGCGCACCTCCGGGCTTCTTGTTTTCGAAATGCAGCACCACCACCAGGACCCCGCAGAGGGTGATAAACATTTATCCCTCAACACTTTTAATCAGCCGCCTGACAGGAGCCTTATGTAAAGACTGCTTGGCCTACGGGGTCACAGTACTTACTGAAGATAAAGCGAACAGACAAGCGGTGGCTTAGATCAAGGAAGAACAATTATGGCAAATTTGCTGAAAGCTGGGGAGAGAATTTATCAGGACAATGGGCTCAAACGATCCTCCTTTAATGAGTGGCAGATTGTTAGTCGTTTTAGCCCAGTAGTGGACAGTATTTTCCCTACGAAACAATAAGCATCCATTTACTTCCTTCGCCGTCCTGCAAAGTTTCCTTTCTGAAAACAGAAGGTTTTGTTCTGACAGCTGTGATGCAGTGTGTTGTGTATTGGATGCTGGCAGCCTGGATGACCAGCTGAACCAAGACCAGACCAGCATAGACCAGCATGGAACGACTGCATGCTCTGTATTACTTTTTAGCCATTGAATGACTTATGTAACTACTATGTAATTACTAGGGTTATCAAATAGCAACTACTCATTTGTTTTTGTGCAGTTAATTGAGATTAATATCATGTCATCTTCGCTCAAATTTGAGACCAATTATCCAACAATCCAATGAAATGCTTTTCAACCGACATCAAGACAATATAATATAATTGAATTCCCTTACAAGCCGTGGTCCTGCTGATGGGCCCAAAGTGTTAATGCACTTCTATAACCTTCATATAACTCCATTAGGTTGCACAGAAGTCCTCATAACTACTGAATAATAATAAGAATTATGAAATAAACTTGAAATGATAAGGAGCTAACCACATAAACCAGATGAGCCCAGAACTGCAAGCTTGCTTAAACCTGCTCAGAGTGAAGCTACACGCTTTACTGGCAGCTCTAAAATCATTTATCAGTGTCCGTGTTTAGAGCCCGAGCTTTCTGTTTCTACCACGTTGTCCATCACTGCATAAAAGATGCATGAAGCCTCCTTATTGATTACTGATTAGTTAGCTATATAATCTTGAGCTATAGATTCATTTATTTGTACTTGTGATGTGAATGATTAACTGTGATTAATCAGGTGTTTTTGTGTAGTTAATCTTGAGTGGTTACACATGTCTACTTCGCTTATTTGACCATACGGGCACCACTTTACAATAAGACTACCTTTATAAAGCATTTATTGTAACACTTTCTATGAAGATCACGTTTGTATGCATCTATAAACACATTCATAACATGTTATAATGCATTTATGAGGCATTATACACATGGCTATGAATATTTATTAAAATGTATTACACATTACAGCCATGCTTATTATGCATTAGGAACTGTTAAGATGCATTATATTATATAATTAATACATTATAACTACTGTTCATAAATTCTAAGAGCTCATAAGCTGTATTAGTCCTCTCTGAGTAAAGTGGAGCGTGCTGGACTAAAGCCTCCTCCAGGGGTCAGACTGAGGCTTCAAGTTGAAGAATTTACTGAAGGATTTACTGAAACACTAAAACACAATAAAGCTCATTACAGGCTTCAAATGTCAGAGTTTAAACTAGAGCAACATCAGAGTTTCACCCAATGTGGGAAAGTCAATGTTCACCACTGTTAATGTTCACCACTGTTAATGTTCACCACTGTCAATGTTCACCACTGTTAATGTTCACCACTGTTAATGTTCACCACTGTTAATGTTCACCACTGTCAATGTTCACCACTGTTAATGTTCACCACTGTCAATGTTCACCACTGTTAATGTTCACCACCGTTAATGTTCACCACCGTTAATGTGCACCACCGTTAATGTTCACCACCGATAATGTTCACCACTGTTAATGATCACCACTGTTAATGTTCACCACTGTTAATGTACACCACTGTTAATGTGCACCACCGTTAATGTGCACCACCGTTAATGTTCACCACCGTTAATGTGCACCACCGTTAATGTGCACCACCGTTAATGTTCACCACCGTTAATGTGCACCACCGTTAATGTGCACCACCGTTAATGTTCACCACTGTTAATGTACACCACCGTTAATGTTCACCACCGTTAATGTTCACCGCTGTTAATGTTCACCACTGTTAATGTGCACCACTGTTAATGTTCACCACTGTTAATGTTCACCACTGTTAATGTTCACCACCGTTAATGTGCACCACTGTTAATGTGCACCACTGTTAATGTGCACCACCGTTAATGTGCACCACCGTTAATGTTCACCGCCGTTAATGTGCACCACCGTTAATGTTCACCACTGTTAATGTTCAGCACTGTTAATGTTCACCACTGTTAATGTTCACCACCGTTAATGTTCAGCACTGTTAATGTGCACCACCGTTAATGTTCACCACCGTTAAAGTTCACCACTGTTAATGTGCACCACTGTTAATGTTCACCACCGTTAATGTTCACCACCGTTAATGTTCACCACTGTTAATGTTCACCACCGTTAATGTTCACCGCCGTCAATGTGCACCACCGTCAATGTGCACCACCGTTATCACGGAGAACGTGATGTATATGGTTCTATATGGAGCCTTTTGGAATGGCTATTGTTACAATGTCAGGCCTGTTACAACAAAAGAACCCTTTTTGGTTCTATATAGAACACTTTTCAAAAAGGTTCTATCCTCCATCAGTCTAAAGAAACATTTCACAATGCAAAGAACCCTTTAGTCAGGCAAAGGGTTTGTTGAGTGTTCATGGTTCTATATTAGAACCGTTTTCTTTACTAAAGACAGTAAACTAAACTGACAGAGAAAGTGTTACATTTGGTTGTATACAAGACCTTTTTGAAAAGGGTTCTATATGGCACCAAAAAGGGTTCTTCTACTGTAACAAGCCTGATATTGTACCAACAGAAGAAGGTTCCATATAGAAACAGACAATAAATTCTCCGTCCATCTGAACACCCTCTCATGATGCGAAGAACCCTTTAATCATGCTAAACATTCTTTGATTGCTCATGATAAAGTATCCATTTCTTTACTAAAGAACCCTCGAGGAACCGTCTCCTGTAAGAGTACGTTTACATCTCCATTCCATACCAACAGGATTTTTCTGTGTGTTTCTATGTCAAAAAATCGGCATGTAGAGGACTGAGTTTGCAGAAAGGCTGAAAACACTCCAATAACTTTTTATGAAATTCAAAACATCACAAAATATTTTCTGCTTACAAACCAAACAGTGATTCAAAGCTCACTGTCTGCACGTTCCACAGAACGCCTCCGCTTGCTCCTCCGATCAACAAGTAAAGCGGTAATTCGTCTGAATATAAGAAGAGGTGTATTCAGATGCTCAGGCCGTGGGCGACATGCTTTACATTCATTTCTATTTGATCAGCGTTTGCACGTTTTCATGTCAGCATCTTTTAAAGCCCACTGACATCCAGCGGTCACACAGTCTTTGCCCTTTAGCTGGAGAATCACTACAGCTGGCCTGATCAGGGGTGATCTCCACAGGGCTCTGGCCACAGCGGCTTCGCTGAATGTGAGGGGTGTGAAGGGGGCTTTGTGCTGGAGCGTGCTGGGGATTCCCACTGCGTCCTGTGCCACTCTGCGGAGCACAAGATAATGTCAGCACTGTCATGATTAATCTGGATCCTGCAAGGCCAGAGATTAAACCACTCCATGAAAGTGGGGCAAACGTGCCATCAGCACCCAGTCATATAGGTCACAGCTCCTCGATCTCACACAGCGCAGCCTGGTGGATGGTTTAAACCCAGACAGTAACCTTTGAAATCTCTTACAAAATCGTGTACTGTGCACTGTGACCCCCGAGACTTCAGCTGATGACTAACACAGGAAAAACTCACAGACCACCTATTTATGTATTTAATGTACCGTCATAACAGGCATTAAACACAAGTGTATTCGGTGTTCAATCATTAGACAAAAGCCTCAACACAGATACACCACATATCCAAAAGTATTCACTCATCCATCCAAATAATTGAATTCAGGTGTTCCAAACACCTCCATGGCCACAGGTGTGTGAGAGATCGGAGATCTTGGATTAAAGTGTGGACATAGCTGTGGTAAGGTTGGGAAGACCAGCGGCAAAGCAGCTGGATCGTCTGATCGGGGAGCTGAATCGTTTAGCATAGAGGAGTGTATAAACCGTGAGCTTGCAAAAGCAGCGAAGGCCACAGTCCTCGTGAGGTCGTCTGAAGGGAATTTCCAGCCTGTCTATTTAGTGGATGGGGTTCGAGGGTCAGTGGCTTTTAAAATAGTTTCTTTGGCCTGTAAAACGTGCCTATGGCTTTGGAGCTGTGGCTTTAGTGGAAGACGGTTTCTGAAAACGGTGGGACTAGTATTGGTTCTGCGCGAGACAGAAATGAGAGAGAACCAGCGAGGCAGTTGAAGGACCTGAAATACGCATAGCTCCGGTTACTGGCGATGGACTAAATGTCAGGTGAGATGATGGAAAAACTTGAGGATCCTTCTGGAGACCCTCTCTAAAACTGAAGTAATTATCCAACTCCAGTTTTCTGATGGTTTTGGTGGTCAACCACGTCTTGCACGGTTGTTAGGAGAGAATAGTTTGGATTAGCAAATGGTCACTATTGATTAGTTTAAGCAGGGCGGGGTTAAAGCGAGACTGATGCATGATGTTCTTATTCTTGTGTTTCCTCTCTAACTGGTAGTTTGTAACTCAAAATCAGAGATTTTGGGATTGTTAAAAAGAGATTATTGTATTTTAAGTACAGTACTACAGTAGCGTTACTGGTAGAGTACATCACTTTTACAGTGGATCGGATATTGTTTTGGATATTTTGAAAAGTTTAGCTTTACTAAACTTTACTTTTCACAAAAAAGTAACGGAGTAAAATGGAAGAAAACACTTAAAAAAATGGAAATACTTCATTAAAAAGTTTAGATACTCGAAAAAAGTACTCAAGCACAGCAATGAAGTCAATGCACTTTGTTACTGTGCACCCCTGAAATCCAAACACTGTCTAGAGGACAGCCAATACAAGTTGTACATGAACAGATGGGCGCCAGTCTTTAACCATACACTGTCTAGGAGGAGCTACAAGAGATTTGCATATTGCATGAGCAGAATTCATTTGCATGGCTTTATCTATAGTGTTTAATCTGATTATAGGTTCCCGTTCTGCTGTTAACTACAGAACACGCAGCATGTCATTTGGTTTCCCAACCTTGCACATCATTTTGTTTATGAATAGCATAAACTAAACCAGCCGCCCCACCCTCACTGTCCTCTCACCACGGCCCACAAATAGCATCTGCCCCTCGTGTCACTGTAATGATGGTTGGAAGTACCTGAAATATCAGCCGCATGCTTAATTACATAGCATGCCTGGGCTAAATTGGTAGTGACTGTCATTAATGGAGCTAAGCAACGTCTCAGCAACACTGCAAGTGACACCTTTATTAGCTCCCACTAACAAACCCCAATCAGGTCTGCCTTCCAGCATTTCTCGAACTCTCCGCTAACCATAAGGCTATTGGTGTAATTGGACATCGCTGCCACCGACTCTCTATAATGGCCTGTTTTTGATAGGCGTCACTGAAATATGATATAAACAGCAGGTGTTTGTTAAAATGTTGCAGCCTACCTGATTATCACCTGATACCAGTGGTGTGGCAGAAGGTGACTTACAGATGAAATACAGCTCAACAGTAACTAGCAGTAGTGTTTAGTACTTCATTTTAAAGGATGGCAGTTGAACGGCTTTTTTTGCAACGTATGGCAGCTTAATAAATGCTGTATGTCACATTTAGCTGTTTGAATGTGGTTTTGTTTTGCCAGCTTTCAAAAAGACTTGGATTTAGCAGAGCAGCAGCATCTGCTAGTGCAATCGCTGACCAAATAACAGTTATGAAGTCTCCAACCACAAATATTTGAACTTTTTTATTGTACACCCAAAACAGAAATAGCAAAAACACGAACGGTTTGATAATGAGCTGAAATGACAAAACTCTGGATTAGAAAAAACAAACAAACAAATAAATAAATACTACTACTACTACTACTACTAATAATAATAATAATAATAATAATAATAACAATAACTAACAACAACAACAATAATAATAATTGCAGTATTTCCAAAGTTGTAGAAGACAATGGATGTGTTATATGAAAAGTTTCATATCGCTGTTATTGTTATTTTACATAATTTGGAAGTGAATGTTTGCCTGTACATTGTGTGCGAATTTCACAATGAATGGAGCAAAACAAACAGCCCAAAATGACTTGGAAAGACGTTTGGTTCCATTGACTTACATTAAAAGTCAGTTATGTTTTTATCTTCTCCTGTAAAAGTTACCATTTTGTAGATTTTGTCATGAACTTAAGGAGGATGATTTCTGTAATCAGTGCGACGCGTGACTCGTAATAAGCCGCACTGTAAACCTACTTCAATATAGAAACTTCACTACCTTAGATTATAATAACCTCTAAGGCCGCTGTACAACAGAGGCGATACGCCGTTACTAAGAAACTCAAACATTTTGTAAACAGTGCACAGCCTGCACTGCTGCTCGGTGACTCTCTTCGCACCACAGTGTGTCTCTCAGCATTTACCCATTACTGCATTAAACTAAACCCAGAAAGAGATCACAGAAATCAATGAGAGGTGAGACACTGCTCAAAATTTACACCTGTAAATGCCCCTAAAATTCAATCTTTAAATAAAAATGACAAATGCTGATGGTCTGTTACCTCAACCACTGTTATTAACAGGGTTCCCAGCGTCACGGGCGCAAGGGAGCATTTGACCCACCCCTTTGCCAAAGCACTGGAGTGATGCATGAACAGTCAAACTCAGCGGCAGAACCAGTGAAAACCTGTATTTCAGTTGAGGTGGTGGAATCATTCCAAAACAACAAAACCTTAATGGGTTTGTGCTTAATTACAGGGACTTTACCGGGATATGGTTGTGATGGGAGTTGGGATGTTAGTGTTTATTAATTAAGAATCTGTATTCAGTCCAAGTTACATTGTGTAAAGTCAATATTCAGCAAACTCTTAAATGCTTATTTCTCTCTACTAGCAGGACTAAAGCCTGAGTTCATGGATAAATCAAATCATTATGGAGAGATTATTCTCAGCATTGCTCAGCTCTTTAGAGAGATGAGCTTCCTGCATAGTGAGGATGTTCACAAGCTTATGCACAAGTCCAGTGCAACACCCCTGCTATGTGTTTCATGGCAAGTTATATTTATTAAATTTGCAAGATTTGGTTAAAGACATGTGTGAATTGATTGTTTGATTCCCAAGATAGCAGCGGGGTTATGGGAGCAGCTGATCAGGCAACAAGAACGAAAATAATGTCGAGAATTTTGGAACTCACAGGAAACCTGTTTTATGTTCTCAGGTTCAAAGTTCTCGCTTGGAAGCAATAGTGTTTAGTACTTCATTTTAAAGGATGGCAGTTGAGCGGCTTTTCTGCAAAGTAATAAATGCTGTATGTCACGTTTAGCTGTTTGAATGTGGTTTTGCTTTGCCAGCTTTTGAAAAAACTTGCATTTAGCAGAGGCAGCTGCATCCACTAGTGCAGTGGCTGACCAAATAACAGTTATGAAGTCTCCAACCACAAATATTTCAGCTATTTTTATTAGCTGAAATGCTCAGGATTACAAAAAAGACAAAAATGTGCAGTGTTTCCAAAGCTGGAGAAGGGAAGGGATGCATTATATGAAAAGTTCTATATCGCTATTGTCAGAATCAAACCTCGTATCTCCGTTTTTGTTATTTTGTTTTTGAAATAATTTGGAAATGCCTGTGGGCCTTGACCAAAATAATGCACAGAATTTTGTAATTCAAACGAAACCTGTTCATGTTTAATTAGTGTTATGTTCTCAGGCTAAACGTTCATGTGTGAAAGAAGCTTAAACACCAGCACTGTTTAACACAGAGGTCAACACCCACACTGTCTGGTTACGCAACACCCGGACTCTCTCATTGTTGAATAAACATAGTCATCCCTGAAAAAGACGTAGTCTAGAAGGCAGCATAGGTTGCTCCAAAATGTGTAACGCGGTAATGGTGCCTTCACTGATGTGAGTTACGCAAGAAGCCTACTGTCTTATACTACTGTATTAACTACTGTCCCAACTTTTGTGGGATTGGGTTTGTACATCTGTATTTAATCATGTAGTGAGTTTCTTAGTGGTTTACATTTCATTCTGCACCGACAGGTTCAAGTCTGCACTGACCAGAACAGCACGTAATACAAACAAAGCAAAAATTCAAGATTATTATAAAATATATCCTCTTTTTCTCAGAATTCTAGACCCAAAGTTCATAATTCACATTTTTGGCAGAATTTCTCCACCACTTCTTTCAATGCGCTATGAGTTCTAATTAATTAATTCATATAAAATTACAACATGTTATCACTGGCAATAACTACAGATAAGGTTTCAAGCAGTTTCGCACTGCTGGCTAATTTATGAATATAATTGAATACATTATATAATTAGTTGACTTGTAGTATGTACTAATAGTAACAGTTATTATGCTATTATATAGTTATTGCATGATTAACCTGAGGTCTAAATCGTAGTTATAGTGAATGTAAAAGTCTCTATTTCTGTTAGGCCTGAACTGTACATACGTCTCCTCTCTCTCGAGATGGGTGATCAGTGGAGCAGAATTTACCGTCCCGTTTTCATAGGTGCTCCTCCTGACTTTGAGTCCGGATCCCCGGCTCTTCGCTGAACTTTGGCTACGTAAACAAATGGCTAGTTGTTATGCAAGAGGAAGAGAAACACCAATTATCTGCTCCCCACTGAAGATAACGCTGTGCATTTGCGACTTCATTAACTGGACTCTGTAGTCTTTGTTAAACGCGTTCACTTTTATCCTGATCTGCCCAGTGTTCTTAAATATTAGGTGCCACCAGGACATTCAACAAGGTAAGTAATTATCGCAGGGGAGTTAATATGTATGCTAATACAATAATACATTCAGAAAACCGGCCATAGGCCGATGGCTCCCTTGATTATGAATTAGCATTTCTGTAAGGTTTTGCTCTGCTGTAGATATGATACTTGGTCTAAAGTTCTGCCCTCTGTGCTGCAAGTCTTAATAAAGCTCAGAGCAAAGCTTCACTGGACCTTCGGGAAACTGTTGGTAGTAAATAGGACTTCTTAGGAAAGTCTCAATTACACATGGTTCCTCTTACTGCACTGCTAAAAAATGGTAAGTGAAATTAAATCGTCAATATATCCAATATTTCTATTTTTAAGCTTATTATACGTATTCATTATTATAATTATTAATCATTGATTATTAAATTATCATATATCAGAATCTGCCAGTGTAGTGATCAAACCTGGCTTACTTAAAAAAAACAAAAAACAAAAAAAATTTAAAAACAAGTAAACACGTCTAAACACGTCACGTGCATTTAGCTACATGGTAAACTTCTGGTTGGGATGTATTTACAGAAGAGATTTGGGTGACTATTGACTTCAAGTGTTTCTTAGCAACACTGTATTCAACACTAGTTTGAAGCTAAAGAAGCAGAATCTGGACATGGGCCATAGTTTCTTTGCACACCTGTACAGAGATGTTGATTGAATACAGCGCTGATT
Source organism: Pygocentrus nattereri (assembly GCF_015220715.1). Lineage (NCBI taxonomy): Eukaryota > Metazoa > Chordata > Actinopteri > Characiformes > Serrasalmidae > Pygocentrus > Pygocentrus nattereri. The sequence goes on along the minus strand of NC_051231.1, from coordinate 947,421 downwards.
TTTGATGGAATGATTTTTCATGTGATTTCATGTCCTTAGACAGCTATAAACACTCCATGAGCAGCGCAGAGGCAAAGACTAAATCAGCGAGAGAGATTTTTCAAGCCAGCGGCGATCGTATTAACCTTTAATTCCCTCTGCTGCATGTCCGTCTCCTCCTCACTGCGTGGTTAAAATCTCAGATCGCTGCCTTCAAATCACACCTGCATATTACTGCTTTACTGCACCGCCCTGCTGCGAGTGTGCGAGTAAATGCGATTCAATGACCAGGTGTGCAGCGAAATCACCAGTAATAAATTCCATCCTGCAGAGTTTGTCCAGTCTGGTTAAACTCCTCAGGAGTAATAATAAGTGTTAACGCTGCTGAATTTGCTGTGGGATTTATGGGAAATAAATCAATGATTATCCACAGTGAGCGTATTTTGGTGCCGTTGCACTTCATTGGTGAGACCACAGCACCAAGCTAGTCTTCATATTGAGTATATTTAATGTCGTATGTGGAAACCGATGCTCTTCCATCAATGTCAAGGGATCATTTGGGCTTAAATATACCTGCTGGTTGCATTCGGCTGCATGACTCCATCACAGTCAGGTTGTTTTCTTGTAGGTTTTTGCTGTGGAACGTGTAAAGATGACTTCAATAGTGTGATTTTTATTTCAGTAGTATTACAACAGAACATAAGAAATATTAACTTAGTCAATTGAAGGTGACAATTGACTAATGTGTAGCAACTGGACCTTATGCACACAGCTGAAACACATCAATATAGTCAATGTAATCAAGCTACTTAGCCAGGCAGCTAACTACCATTAATGATGTACAAAAAGGCAAAAGGCCAGAGTGAGTGCTGTGTGGGTGCTGCACTGTCCCGTCTGTTTACTGTGTCTAATGTTCGTTTAATTTATCATATTTATTGTTTCTAGCTTAATTTTTGTTTGCACACGATGTCGTTCCTGTTGATTGTTGCACCGTGTTGTTCCTGGAGGAACGTAATTTCACTCCACTGTGCACTTGTACAGAGACAGAATGACAATTAAAGCCTCTTGACTTGAAAACTAAACTAAAGTGCCATAAACTGAAAGCTAAGCATATTGTGAGAGCGCGCCCTGCTGTTTGAGCATTGCTGCTCTTCAGTTTCAGTCTCCATTTCCCAAAGACTTTATCACAGTGTGCAATTATTCTTATCAGAAAATCAGTCCATATCAGTTTAGCCATATTTCTTTTTAGATTCAAGCTGGTTCTAGACTTAAACTGGGCTGCTTTCCTGATTCTTGCACATCCAAATAGTTGTGAATGAAACTTCCTTTCTCTGAATGTATTTTACTGTATATTATTATCTTGTAGCCATATGCATCCAAATACTAGCTAACTGCTAATATATAGTGAGGCCATGGGATACAGATCATGTAAAATCAAGAAAAGCAGATAGGATTATTTAATAAATCTAATGTAGTGAAATTCCTAGAAAAATAAACAGTGAGGGAATTGAAAAATAAAATTCCATGCTGGAAGAGGCAAAAAAAAAATATATATATATATTTCGGATATATATATATATATATATATATATATATATATATATATATATATATATATATATATATATATATATATATATATATATTTCGGATATATATATATATATATATATATATATATATATATATATATATATATATATATATATATATTTATATACACAAGATCAAAGAAATCACAGACACATCGTCCTTAGGAAAATGTATTAAAGCCCTTATTGAAATATGGCAATAAGTATAAAAATGTGCCCATGCATTGTGGCCTTCATCAGGACAAAGAACAATGACCTGTCAATCAAACGGTGAAGGTTTTTTCTTTTTTCTAATTTTCTCACAAATTTAGTCTTTGCCACCCATTGGCTAGTTCAGTGTTAATAACATGATGAGAGGGCTAAGGCCAACACCTGCTTCCTCCAAGACCTGTAAGCACCATACATTTACAGCCTGCTGCCAACACAACACGACCGGACAGTTCAACACGACCGGACAGTTCAACATGGAAGAAAACGTTAAGTGCTAGTTCCACCAGCTAACAGATGTCTGTGTTACTAGCATCATGTGGAGCGATGAAGAGAGAGAAGAGCCCAGAGAGAGACCCATCATGCTCTCTTGGGCTCCTGGCCATGACTGTTGTTGACTGTTCCATTGCTGGAGTTTGAATGTTCAATCCACCAGATTTATGGCCGAGGACTGGGCAGTTGACCTGCACGGGAGCTGAGAGAAGAAATGCTGCGAAATGATTTGTTCCCTACAGAGTCAAAACTGGGACACATCAATGCCTGTTGAACTTCTGTTCTGAATCATATTGGATCGGACCTGAATTGCATTGGATGAGTACCAATGTAAGATGCATCGTTACTTGTTTGGCTGGTTGTTTTTGTATCTAATCATAATCTGTGCATCAAGATTCAAACCCCAATGGTCAAAAACTCATTGAGCATGTGGGCATTTTGCTACAGGAAGACCTACAAAATGATCTGGATTGTTCATGACTTTTGCTTACATTTATTAGATGTTTTTCAATTATTAATGATGCAGAGCTGTGTTACTGAATAACTCACTTCAGTGGTAAACCATGGCTGCTTGAACTAAGCATTCAATTTGGGCTATAAATGCCTCAAGGAGCTTGTGCAACTACAGATTTCTGATTGAGATTCTAAGTCATATTTTTTTTGGCCATTACACCACTGCAGATTAAACATGGGCATTTAATGCTTGTAAAAGACATTCCAGGCTTTCTTTTAAGGTTGTAACAGATATTATCTCATATTTTACTTTATAGCAGTTTCATGGTGACGCTTTCAGTAGAGAGTCCCCTGTTATGTGACCACTATCTTGGGATTGCAGAAAGAATGGTGCCCCTCATAAAATTGCTCGGTTGATTCCTCCGTTAGTCCTTATTTCTGAAGGTGGTAAATCTAACATGTAAGGCCTTCTGTTCAGCTCCTGAAGTCCTAGTCAATTTGTGGGGGTAGCTAAATACTACCAGAAAAGAAAAAAGTGTCATTGGCCATTTACCCCTGTGGTTACACTAAACTAGAGTTTTAAATACAACAAGCACGATGATTCTATTAAATTAAATTTAAATACATAAACAAACATTTTTTTAGTTCCCAGAAAACATCAGACCTTCTCTAAAGGCCTAGAAGGCCCAGAGGTTTACTCACTGTCAACTCTGATTGATGCAGGGACTGAAGAACTTTACTTTTGGTTGGTCCAAAGGTCTTGTTTTTCAGCTGTTGCTGACAGTTAAACCCCAAAATGGCCCAGAGTTTTATTACACACTTCTATAACCTAAGAATAGCCAAGCCAGTTTACGTTGAAGTCCCTGTAGTTACTCAGTAATATGCTTTAGTGTTCAATTAACCCGGGATTTTAAGGAGTTAAAGTTCTTGAAAATTGAGTGGTAAATACATAACAGTAGAGAGCGCCCACAAAGTGGTTCTATCCCAGAACAAAACAACGTAAAAAGGGTAGAATTTGACAGATAAACTGTGAAAGCTGTGAGTAGATTTGGAAATATGACTCCATCCATCCATTTTCCAAGCTGCTTCTCCCTCAGGGTCGCAGGGGGGTGCTGGAGCCTATCCCAGCAGTCATCGGGCAGAAGGCAGGATACACCCTGGACAGGTCGCCAGTCGCCAGCAGGGCAGACAGACACAGTCACTCACACCCAGGGGCAATTCAGCATGTCCAATCGGCCTGACTGCATGTCTTTGGACTGTGGGAAGAAACCGGAGAACCCGGAGGAACCCCACGCAGACACGGGGAGAACATGCAAACTCCACACAGAGAGGACCCCGGTCACCCGGCCGGGGAATCGAACCCAGGCCCTCCTCGCTGTGAGGTGACAGCGCTACCCACCACGCCACTGTGCCGCCTGGAAATATGACTCGTTTTCCAAAAAGCCCCAGGTTTAGCAAAGTGCACTTTAAAGCAAGCATTTACCCCAAATGAGAACAACGAGGGCTCATTTGCATATTGCAGGGGTGTGATGTCAATATTGCAATAGCCAATATGATGATCATTTGTAACAAACAATACATTGTGCAGTTCTACCTGCACTTGTGCTTCCACTAAAATGTTCTGAAAGTAGTTCAGGTGAACTCCTTTAGGGGCCACTCTGTGAAGTGGAGAAGTGCTGACATGCGCTGAAACAAAGACCCGACCATCACGGCTTTCTCCCTTTTTGTTGGTTTCAAAGGTTTTGGAGTGCAAGTACTCCTCCGTGAAGGCTGCTGGAGTTCGGTCTCTTGAGAGAGCGGCTGAAAGCAACAAAATGTTTACAGTGTTTACGTTTGGCTTTGTTTAACTTCCAAACGGAATCCTCAGAGGATTTGATGCTCCGAGTGAGCGGCCAGTGGCTTATGCTGAATTAGCCTCATGATCTGAGTGGTAGTGTGATGATGGCATCTAATAACTGCAGAAAGCACACGTGTCACTGACTGCACCACTGAAAAATGCATTTGCAAAATATTAACTATTAAACGTTAAAAATTTGATTTCAGGAGGAATTTCTGCGTAAATAAGTCACTGCAGTGATTGAGAGCTCTTTCTAGAAGAATAACATTAAGCATAATTCGGTAACACTTTACTGTAGGGTGCTGTTCATAAGGCTATATGACACTTACATAAGCTTGTCATAACAGTACTCAGCCCATAAGCTTGACATAACAGTTTATAAATGCTTATTCCAATAGGTGTCATCTGTCATAATGGCTACTTTAGCTAACATTGATCAAAATTGCCAAATTTAATCTTTATAGCAAGTCTGCCTGTTGGAATATTGATTCATAATCAGTTATGTAGGGTTATGTCAGTTGTGTTAACAAGCTTATGTAGATGTCATGCAGCCTTATAAACAGTACCCTACAGTTCTAGATTTTAACCAGGTACCAAGTCCAAAGTGGTAACTTCCAAGACAGTTTAACTAAACTACATTAAAATGCCTCACAGGTATGTGGTACAAACTCCACAGCACGGCATAACTTTTGGGTAGAAAGTGCTACGTAGTTTAATGATGTAGAAAGATTGTAACAAAATAAAGTACAGAGTCTTACATAGTATGAACCTCTTTACTGTGTAGAACCAAAACTGAATCTGGGGTGTAAAAGACAGCAGTGACTCTTATTGTGGTTTTTATGGGTATTTATCATTTATTTCTTCTTCGCGCCCAATTTAACTACTTCGTACTTCCGTTTCCGTTTTACTGTCCTGCTAAACATGCAACATTACGCTGAAGTCTGCTGCACCAGGTGTGTCGCCTGGCCTGGTCTGGCCCTGTGAGTCTGAATATGTTTTAATCAGCCTCATGTTTCACCCCAGATCAAGTGCACATCCATCTCATCTTCCACGCTTTCATTCAGGGATACATTCACTCACTCCTCAAATTACGAGCACAGCTAGATTCTAATGTTACACTCCTTGTATAAAAGGTGAGACATGGTACTGAAAGAGTTCTTTGACTCGTAACCCCAGTGGAACCTTTTTAGTGCTATATGGAACCATTTTTTATATTTTTTTATCCATTTATACAAGTGATTCTCCATCACAGAGAAGAAACATTTGGCCATGCCATGAACATTAAATGCATTCAAATGGTTCTTTATATGCTCATAAATACAACCGTGTATTTACTAAAGACCACATGAAGAACCTTTTGTTTTAGAGTGGACGAGAGAGAGAGAGACAGAGAGAGAGAGACAGAGAGAGAGAGACAGACAGAGAGAATGCGCATGCAGAAAAAGAGCCTGGGCAAGAGAGAAAATGCACTTATTGGGAAACAAACCCAACTCGAGTCCAATAATGTGCACAAAAAATCGTCCCGAAACCCAGAATATTACTGGCCCGAATCGGGGCAGCAGACCTCTGAAGTGTTTCTCATACTGCCCAGGTGGAATAGCTTTAGTGTTTCAAAGATCAGTATTAATTGCATGAATTCTTCTTTCTACCTAAAGCAGTGTTTTCACTCATCTTTTGTCTTGTTTTTAGGATTTTGTTTACAGGACACTTTAGTGATCATCGCTGAATTGCTGCAAGACTTGTTGCTGTCTAAATCCTATAAATTAAATCCTAATTAAATGTCTAAATCCTCACATTAAATAAACACAATCTTACAATTTAAAAATGGCTTAAAACATTTCTACAGAGAACTGATCTTTACATGCCCAGCCTTTGGCCCTGCATTGCACCACACTTAAGCTTCTGAAATTATTCAAATTAATGATTAAGACCCAGTAAAAATATTTGTTGTTTTAGCTTTGAGAAGTAATGTTGTAACATGAGGTGCACTGTTCTCAGAACTCACCCCAGCATCAGGATCCTGCAAGTTTAAGCCCCAGTTATCCGACGGTTTCTACACCTGGAAGCCTAAGAAGGGAAAAAGTTTGGTGAGATTGCATGACAGAGTCACAGCTAGCATCAAAACAAAGTAAAAAACTTCTCTATTGTTTACTTAACCGAGGTACTAGACCTGAGAGTTAAAAGAGCTTTAGACTAAACTGAGAAGTTTCGGCAATGTGTATTAATTAACTTATAACTAAATTGATCAGACTCTTTTTTCAGGGTTGAATTGAATTATTAGGGAAGATATACTTCAATCAAAAAAAGTCAGAAAACCAAGAGTGTTATAAAATCTTCTTATTCTTTCGGCTGCTCCCTTTAGGGGTCGCCACAGCGGATCATCTGATCAGCGGATCATCTGCCTCCATCTTGCCCTATCCACTGCCTCCTCTACTTTCACACCAACCATCTCCATGTCCACCTTCACTACATCCATAAACCTTCTCTGAGGTCTACCTCTTCTCCTTCTACCCGGCAGCTCCATCTCCAACATTCTTTGCCCAATATATCCACTATTCCTACTCATTTCTAATCTTGTCCATCCTGGTCACTCCCAACGAAAATCTCAGCATCTTCATCTCCGCCACCTCCAGCTCAGCCTCCTGTCTTTTAGACAGAGCCACAGTCTCCAAACCGTCCATCATAGCAGGACGCACTGCTGTCTTGTAAACCTTCCCTTTCACTCTTGCTGCTATCCTTCTGTCACACATCAGCCCTGACACCCGTCTCCACCCACTCCATCCTGCCTGCACCCTCTTCTTCACCTCTTTTCTACACTTTCCATTGCTCTGGATGGTTGACCCAAGATATTTGAAGTCATCCACCTTTACGACCTCTACTCCTTGCATCTTCACCTTTCCACCTGCCTCCCTCTCATTCACACACATGTATTCCGTCTTGTCTCTACTGACCTTCATTCCTCTCCTCTCCAGTGCAAACCTCCACCTCTCCAGATTCTCTTCCACCTGCTCTCTACTCTCACCACAGATTACAATGTCATCTGTAAACATCAGGGTCCATGGAGCCTCCTGCCTGACCTCATCTGTCAACCTGTCCATCACCATTGCAAACAAGAAGGGTCTCAAAGCTGATCCCTAATGTACCCCCACCTTCACCTTGAAACCATTTGTCACTCCAACTGCACACCTCACCACTGTCTCACTATCCTCATACATGTCCTGCACCACCCTAACATACTTTTCAGCTACACCTGACTTCCTCATACAGTACCACAGTTTCTCTCTTGGCACCCTATCATCTGCCTTCTCTAGATCCACAAAGACACAATGCAGCTCCTTCTGACCTTCTCTGTACTTCTCTACCAACACTCTCAACGCAAAAACTGCATCTGTGGTGCTCTTTCTGGGCATGAAACCAAACTGCTGCTCACTGATCTGGACCTCTCACCTTAGCCTTGCTTCAACAACTCTTTCCCATACCTTCATGGTGTGGCTCATCAACTTTATACCTCTGTAGTTACTGCAGCTCTGCACATCACCCTTGTTCTTAAAAATGGGGACCAGTACACTGCTTCTCCACTCATCAGGCATCCTCTCACTCTCCAGGATTTTGTTAAACAACCTGGTTAAAAAGGCCACTGCCTTCTCTCCTAAACATCTCCATACCTCCACAGGTCTGTCATCTCGACCAACTGCCTTTCCATTCTTCATCCTTTTTAAAGCTGCCCTCACTTCCACCTCACTAATTCTCTGCACTTCCTGATCCACTATCTCTCCGCCCGTTGTCCTCCTCTCTCTCTCGTTATCCTCATTCATTAATTCTTCATAGTTCTCCTTCCATCTACTCATCACTCTCTGTTCACTCACTAGTACATTTCCCTCTCTATCCTTTATCAGCCTAACCTGCTGTACATCCTTTCCAGCTCTATCTCTCTGTTTAGCCAAGCGATACAAGTCCTTTACTCCTTCTTTACTGTCCAGCCTCTCATACAGCTCATCATAGGCCTGAGCCTTTGCCTTTGCCACCATTCGTTTTGCTAAGCGACCAGCCTCACGGTACTCCTGCCTACTTCCCTCATCTCTCTGGTTATCCCACTTTTTCTTAGCTGCCTTCTTCTTCTGAATACTCTCCTGGACTTCCTCATTCCACCACCAACTTTCCTTGTCTTCTTTCCTCTGACCAGACGAAACACCCAACACATTCTTGCCAGTTTCTCTCACCACCTTAGCTGTAGTTTCCCAGTCCTCAGGTAGCTCCTCACTGCCCCAAGGGCCTGTTGCAATTTTTCCCTGAACTGCCTGCAACCATCCTCCTCCTTCAGCTTCCACCATCTAATCTTTGGCTCTGTCTTCACTCTCTTCCTCTTCTTTGTTTCTAATCTCATTCTACAGACAACCACCCTATGCTGCCTTGCTTCACTTTCCCCTGGCACCACTTTACAATCCCCAATCTCCTTTAGGTGGCATCTCCAGCTAAGGATATAATCCACCCTTGTGCACCTCCCTCCACTCTTGTATGTCACCCTGTGTTCTTCCCTCTTCTGAAAATACGTGTTCACCACAGTCATTTCCATTCTCTCTGCAAAATCTACAACCATCTGACCTTCTGCATTTCTGTCTTTCACTCCATACATACCCAGCACCTCTTCATCCCCTCTGTTCCCTTCACCAACATGTCCATTGAAGTCTGCACCACTCACCAATCTCTCCTCTCTAGGGACACCATGTACCACTTCATCCATCTTACTCCAAAATTCCTCTTTCTCCTCTAACTGACATCCAACGTGTGGTGCATATGAACTGACCACATTCAAAATTACACCATCAACCTCCAACTTCAGGCTCATGATCCCGTCTGACACTCTCTTTACATCTAGAACACTTTTTCCAAGCTGTTCCTTTAGGATTATCCCTACTCCATTTCTCTTCCTCTCTACACCATGATAGAACAGTTTGAATCCACCTCCAATGTTCCTGGCCTTGCTTCCTTTCCATCTGGTCTCCTGGACACACAGAATATCTACCTTCCTTCTCTCCATCATGTCTGCAAGCTCTCTGCCTTTACCAGTCAGTCATTGTCCCTATGTTCAGAGTCCCTACTCTAACCTCCACACTCCTGCCTTTCCTTCTCTCTCGCTGCCGTCTAACCCGCCTTCCTCCTCTCCTCTTTGATGGTCTTCGACCTACAGTAGTCCAATTTCCACCGGCACCCTGCTGGTCTACAGCACCGGAGGCGGTCGTTGTTAACCCGGGCCTCGACCAATCCGGTATGGCATCATATTCGTGATCCGCATGATAGTTTAGCACAAGTTTTACGCCGGATGCCCTTCCTGACGCAACCCTCACCATTTATCCGGGCTTGGGACCGGCACCAGAAGTACACAGAGTACACCTCTAATGGTTGGTTTCAAGAGTATTATAAAATGCTTTTATTTATTCAAGAGGTTCCCCATTTCAATAGTCACTGTTGTAAAAAGAATTATTTAGAACTAATAAGACAACTGCAAGCCTTTTTAGCCCACTGGGAGATGTTCCGTGATGCAGCTGGCACAGACATCAATGAATACACTGACTCCATCAGAAGCTACATGTGTAAATACACTGAAGACATTGTACCAAAAATCAATGTCAGATCATTTGCCAACCAGAAACCCTAAATCAATGCTGAGGTTTGAGCCAATCTAAGAGCTCGGGTGGCTGCCTAGAACTCTGGTGACCCGACTAGCTACAAGAAGGCCAGATATGACCTTCAGAGGACCATCAGGTTGGCCAAAAGGAGCTACAGGGACAGAGTGGAATCCAACTATCTTGGCTCTGATCTCAGATGTATGTGGAGTGGCCTGCGCACCATCACTAACTCCAAAGTAGGTGTGATCTGTGATAGGGGCTCTTCCTCCTCACCTGCAGATGAACTCAATGCTCATCATGCTCGTTTTGAGGCAACTAATGCCTCACCTGCTATGAAACTCCCAGCAGATGAGGAGAGCTGTGCTCTAGCATTCCCCTGTCTGAGGTGGTGAGATCCTACAGGGCAGTTAACCCACGCAAGGCACCCAGTCCCGACGTCATCCACAGCTGGGTACTTAAAGCCTGTGCCAACCAGCTGGCTGAGGTTTTCACTGAGGTCTTTAACCTCTCCTTAAGACTGTCAGTGATTCCCAAGTGCTTTAAGGAAACCACAATTGTTCCAGTCCCCAAGAAATCATCTGTCACCTGCCTGAATGACCACCGCCCTGTTGCACTGACATCTATCCTTATGAAGTGCTTCGAGTGGCTGGTCAAAGCTCACATCGGCTCAATACTTCCAGCCACCATGGACCCTCACCAATCTGCATACTGCTCCAGCCGATCCACAGACCATTGCACTGCAATACACACTGCTCTCACACACCTGGACAGAAAGAACACATTTGTGAGAATGCTGCTCATAGATTACAGCTCAGCATTCAACACAATCATCCCTGCCAAACTCATTCCTGAGCTCACAGACCTGGGTTTGAACTCTCATCTCTGCAGCTGGATACTGGACTTCCTGATGAGCAGACCCCAGGTGGTGAAAGTCAGGAACAGCTTCTCCTCCACACTGACTCTGAGCACAGGGGCTCCCCAGGGATGTGTGCTCAGCGCCCTCCTGTACTCCCTGTATACACATGACTGCATAGCTAAACACACGTCTAACATCATCTTCAAGTTTGCAGATGACACCACCATCCTAGGCCTCATCACTGATGGAGATGAAACAGCCTACAGAGACGAGGTCAGCGGTCTGTCAGAGTGGTGCCATGACAACAGTGTCTGTCTCAACATCAGCAAAACGAAGGAGATGATCGTGGACTACGGGAAGCTGCAGAGGGGTGGTCACTCTGCCCTGTCCATCAATGCAACCGAAGTGGAGAGAGTCAGCAGTGTGAAGTTCCTCACTGTACACCTCACTGATGACCTCACCTGGACCCACCACACCAACACTGTCATGAGATCTGCCCATCAGCGTCTTCTTCCTGCGCAGGCTCAGGAAGTTTGGACTGTCTCCTCAGATCCTCACCAACTTCTAAAGGTGCACCATAGAGAGCTTCCTCATGGGCTGCATCACTGTCTGGTACAGCAGCTGCGCTGCCTGTGACTGCAAGGCCCTTAACAGAGTGGTGAGGATGGCTGAAGCCATCATAGGCAACAAACTACCAGCCTTACAGGACGTCTACCAGTCCCACTGCCTCAGGAAGATCAAAGAGATCCGGTCAGACTGCGTCACCCAGCACACGGCCTGTTCACCATCCTCCCATCAGGCCGGGGATTCCGCAGCATCCAGGCTGGAACAACCCGGCTAATGAACAGTTTCTACCCACAGGATGTCAGGCTTCTGAACAAGATGTGAAGCTGTGGGTCCTCAACTACCACTTCACTCCGTCACTCTGTCAGCATTATTATTATTATTATTATTATTATTATTATTATTATTATTATTATTATATCACATCATCTCTGCTATGGACAATAACACCTTAACACTAAGCAAACTAACCAATAACACTGAGTCACTTAAGTCACTAAAATATATACTTCTCTATATTTTGTGTATATTAAATATATTTAAATGTGCTTTTTATATTCTACTTTTACTTAGTCACTTTCTGTAGAGTGATTCCTGAGCCTCACCACAAGCATTTCAATGGATAAATGTCCTGACATGTTATACAAATGACAAATAAACTGGAAACAGGAAACCGGAAACTGGATACCTAAAACCAGAAACCTGCTCCGATGCACATGAAGCCAGCATCAACATGCTTGGATCAGAAGACTAACTGCAAATTCTGTTACACCAGCTAACAGATGGTTATGTTGGCGGGCATCAGTTTGGGTCATAAAACGGGGGGGGGGGGGGGGGGCACCTTTCCAATAATGCTCATTTGTGCTAGCACCCCTATGGGACTCTAGTAGTCTAAATAGAATTGTGTCATGTAAGCCGAGTAAAGAGTTTTGAAAAAGAAAGATCAGCATTGAAAACTCATGGCAATTATAAAAAAAAAAAAAAAAAAAAAGTAAGTAGAAATGAATTAGAAGTTACACATGCATCTCATAGTTCCCAGAAATCATTAGGCCTTCTCGGAAGGCCTAGAAGGCCCCAGGGGTTCCACTCTGGAGAACACACATATGTACTTCGATCTCATGTCATGGTGACTAAAGCAAATTTCACAGCATTTTACCCTTCAGTACATCAGTTGCTTTTCACTTATCAAGCCAAGTCTTGTCGTTGGCTGATAAAGATAGCTTTGTGAGATTTGTCTGACTGAGCAATCACAAAAGCAAGATGAAAGGCTTGTGTAACAGCAGTGTTAAAAATATCTTGATTTCTAAGATAAGAAATGCTCATGAAGTCATTTCCCCTTTCTGCCCAACAGCATATGGCACAGTCTGCCGCCTGCCATGCTTGCCCTTTTCTGCTCTCATGGCCTGCAGTAAAGCCCACCTGATCCTGCTGGCATCAGATTATGCACTTCAAAGGGAAGAGAGCACACTTAATGAACATGACTCACTGAACAAATCATGCCACTGCAGATACATGTAAATGAATGCTGTACTAGCCGTCCACTTTTTTGGGAACGCCTCTCATACTTCCTCTCTCTGGCCACTTGATGAGACCCTTTGTATCCTATATACACTATATTGCCACAGGTTTTCACTCATCCATCCAAATCATTGATGGTCCAGTCACTTCCGTGGCCACAGGTGTATAAAGCCGAACCCCTCGGCCTGCAGACTGCTTCTACAGACATTAGTGAAAGAATGGGTCGCTCTCAGGAGCTCAGTGAATTCCAGCGTGGTACCGTGATCGGACGCCACCTGTGCAGCAAGTCCAGTCGGGAAATTTCCACACTACTGAATATTCCACAGTCCACTGTCAGTGGGATTATAACAAAGTGGAAGCGATTGGGAACGACAGCAACTCAGCCACGAAGTGGTCGGCCACGTAAAATAACAGAGCGGGGTCTATTCCTCCTCAACACATGTCCAAACCATCTCAACCTGGCCTCTCTGGCTTTATCTCCAAACTGCTCCACCTTCACCGTCCCTCTGATCTGCTCATTTCTAATCTTGTCCATCCTTGTCACTCCCAACGAAAATCTCAGCATCTTCATCTCCGCCACCTCCAGCTCAGCCTCCTGTCTTTTAGACAGAGCCACAGTCTCCAAACCAAACATCATAGCAGGACGCACTGCTGTCTTGTAAACCTTCCCTTTCACTCTTGCTGCTGTCCTTCTGTCACACATCAGCCCTGACACCCGTCTCCAAATTATGTCAAAAACTGAAAAACAACAAAAATGGCGATATAAGGTAAGGTTGAAGCAGCAGACACCCACTCAAATGAATCGGGCCCATTTGGCTGGACTACCGGACAGAGAAAAACAGCAGCTTTAAACAAAAGAACTTTAAAAGCTTTAAAACCAAGAACTTAAAAAAAAAAAGGTGGTAGAGAGAGACCAACAATGAAAAAGCTTCTTAAAGAGGATGAGGACGTATATGAGCAGACGGACAGTGTGAAGTGCTGACCTTAGCCATTTCATAGCACACTGACTGTCATGATTATGTTGCATACTGCATGTGTTCATAAACATAAACCAGCCCAAACTCATTTACTATAAAATGAAATGGTGTTTGTAGAAATTCAGAAAAAAGCCGCGTCAGTCTCGACTGCATATGTGGACATATTTCTATATTGAGCTCTATTTACACAAAGTTAGGTCAGTTCATCATTTATGTTGAACAGACTCTCCCAAAGTTTTACGCTGCTGCGCTGACGTTGAACCGCGTGCTGCACTGGGTCGGTCTGACCAACAGGTCAAAACCAGCTCTAAACAAAGTGACCGCTGGGCCCTGATTGGTGCTCTGGCTTTGCGCTTCTTTCGTTTTGACATGTGACGTTTTTATACACACAGAAACCAAAAGGAACGACAGATTTCTCAAAATGTAGGAGGAAAAAGTCGGATATTAGACTCTGAAATGTAGTGGAGTGAAAGGAGAAAGTCGCCCAGAACAGAGAAACTTCAGTACAGATACACCAAAAATACTAAAGTACAGAAACTAATTACATTTACTCAAATACTCAGTTACTCAGGTACTCAGTTACTCAGGTACTCAGTTACTCAGGTACTGTCCACCACTGCTTCTCATCTCACCTAACCAAACAACCAAATAACAAAACCTGGAGTGAGCACAGCATGCTAACAGCTACAGCAAACTCAGTAGGAAACCACACATTTCACAACAAATTTCATGAAAACAGTTCACTGACAGTAAAAGGACAAAAAACATGGTACTTACACCAGCAGGAGACAAATCCCACAAAGCAGTGCGCATGTGTCCACCAAGCAACTCATCTATGTCCTGTTTCACTACCCTTCTTTCTCCTGTACCTGACCCCAAGGAGTCAGTATAGATCACAGCGCCCCCTGAGGCTGTAGGTAGAAATGCAAGCAGTAATATAACAGGCATACATGGAAAAAAAACAAGAAAAAACATTAAGGTCATGTGACTATAATGGCTACAACGAGCTAGCTCCATGCTTATCTCAGTGCAGCACATACATAATAACTAAGACATGCTGAGAAAGAAATTAAGATTTTAGATTAACGTATTTTGCATGAAGGCAAAGCTACACTATATTGTCAAAAGTATTCTGTCATCTGGCTTCACACGCATATGAACTTGAGTGATGTCCCATTCTTAATCCATAGGGTTTAATGTGATGTCGGCCCACCCTTTGCAGCTATAACAGCTTCAACTCTTCTGGGAAGGCTTTCCACCAGGGTTAGGAGTGTTTATGGGAATTTTTGGCCGTTCTTCCAGAAGTGCATTTGTGAGGTCAGACGCTGATGTTGGACGAGAAGGCCTGACTCACAGTCTCCACTCTAATTTAGTCCAAAGGTGTTCTATGGGGTTGAGGTCAGGACTCTGTGCAGGCCAGTCGAGTTCTTCCACACCAAACTGGCTCATCCACGTCTTTATGGACCTGCTTTGTGCACTGGTGCTCAGTCATGTTGGAGCAGGAAGGGGCCATCCCCAAACTGTTCCCACAAAGTTGGGAGCGTGAAATTGTCCAAAATCTCTTGGTGCTGAAGCTTTAAGAGTTCCTTTCACTGGAACTAAGGGGCAGAGCCCAACTCCTGAAAACACCCCCACACCATGATCCCCCCTCCACCAAACTTTACACTCGGCACAATGCAGTCAGACAAGTACCGTCTCCTGGCAACCGCCAAACCCAGACTCGTCCATCGGATTTCCAGACGGAGAAGCGTGATTGGTCACTCCAGAGAACACGTCTCTGAAGGCCACATGAAGTTTGGAGGTCTGTAGTGATTGACTCTGCAGAAAGTCGGTGACCTCTGCACACTATGCCCCTCAGCATCCGCTGACCGCTCTGTCATTTTACGTGGCCGACCACTTCGTGGCTGAGCTGCTGTCGTTCCCAATCGCTTCCACTTTGTTATAATCCCACTGACAGTGGACTGTGGAATATTTACTAGTGAGGAAATTTCACGACTGGACTTGCTGCACAGGTGGCGTCCGATCACGGCACCACGCTGGAATTCACTGAGCTCCTGAGAGCGACCCATTCTTTCACTAATGTCTGTAGAAGCAGTCTGCAGGCCGAGGGGCTCGGCTTTATACACCTGTGGCCATGGAAGTGACTGGAACACCTGAGTTCAGTGATGTGGATGGGGCAGTGAAAATGTTTGGAAATGTATTGTATGTGTGTGTAGAGATTTGGCTGAATAAACAAACCACAATTTCCTCCTAAATTAAAGACGTGACGCTTTAACGCAATGTTATTTACATGCACTGTGTGTCATATTTCCTCATGAAATCCCAGGACAGATCTACACTAAATCTGCAGAGTCGTCTGTGTTGTCTGTCCGTAAGATCAGCGTATACAAGTCAAAGTTCATCACCTGTTGTTTCAACACATTTTCGGTTTTGTTTATTCAACCCTTGGTCACATGTCATCCCGCAGATCCAGTCAAAGCAGTGTCTTTGAAGATCCACACCTGCAGTGCACAAGTGGGTGCAATTCAACTTTTTAAAGTCTTCAAAACTTTTGCTTCAGGCATTTAAAACAAGATTTTCTATAAGACGGGGGCTGAAAAGCTACAGACGCATTTCAAGGGCAGCAGTAAGGCGGCTGGAGACACTCGAGAAGTTTGATGTGGCCTACACAGCCATTGCGTTTCACATCAGCAGTAACAGCATAAACTAAAAACACCTTCTGAGAAATGCTGACAAAGTGGTCGCAAACTTGTATAAACACGACTGTTTTCAGAAAAATGGGCACCAATCTGAACATCTGCACATCACGTGACATTTATAAGTTAAAAACAAGTTCACTGTTCGATTATTTATTCAGACTGTTCTGTTCTGTGTTGTTATTTTGTTGTTATTTAAGTATAAAATGTGAAGAAATCCATTTCTGGATTTGTAAATTTTGCATTTACATGCCGGTTTAGTTTTTAGTGTGTTGCGCTGGTGTGAGTGGATCAGACACCGCAGTGCTGCTGGAGTTTTTAAACACTGTGTCCACTCACTGTCCACTCTATTAGACACTCCTACCTTGTCGGTCCACCTTGTAGATGTAAAGTCAGAGACGACATCTCATCTGCTGCTGCACAGTTTGTGTTGGTCATCCTCTAGTCCTTCATCAGCGGTCACAGGACGCTGCCCACAGGACGCCGCCCACAGGACGCTGCCCACAGGACGCTGCCCACAGGACGCTGCCCAAAGCACACTGCCCACAGGATGCTGCCCACAGGACGCTGTTGGCTGGATATTTCTGGTTAGTGGACTATTCTCAGTCCAGCAGCGACACTGAGGTGTTTAAAAACTCCAGCGGCACTGCTGTGTCTGATCCACTCAGACCAGCACAACACACACTAACACACCACCACCACGTCAGTGTTACTGCAGTGCTGAGAATGATCCACCACCCAAACAGTACCTGCTCTGTGAGGGTCCATGGGGGTCCTGACCACTGAAGAACAGGGTAACAGAGTATCAGAGAAACAGATGGACTACAGTCTGTAACTGTAGAACTACAGAGTGCAGCTATACGGTCAGTGGAGCTGATAAAGTGGACAGTGAGCGTAGAAACGAGGAGGTGCAAACCCAAAACACACCTTTTGCACAGGCTGCATCAACAGAACATGTAATTTGACCCTGAGGGGTCCCCAAACGTTCGATGCATGAAAATAATTTTACCACATTACTTAAACTAATAAGTAGATTCTGATGAAGATTATTTTGTCCACTTTTACAGCTGCAACAAAAAGCACTGCTTTAAAAATGGATGAGATCTCTAGTCAAATTTGAGCAAATAAGACGCATGTGATTAATCGCAATTCACCCATTTAGTCGCTCGACAGCCCTGCGTACGCAGGACTCAACTAACCTCTCCAAAACAATAAGAAATGCTACCGCTGGTTGCCAGATTCCACGCACATCCCCATGTCAAGCTGCCCCAGACACTGCCACATCAGCGACTCTGATTAAATGTCATGTGGGAGCAGCAGGCAGGACTAGCAGGGTTAACCTCACGGCTCCCAACAAACCCCACACATAATGAGAGGAGGCCCCCCGAGGCCCTTCCACCAGTGCTCTGACTCCAAAGCACATCCACTGACAGCTAAACGGTGCTGGCTGACATGGGCTACAACCTGAGCCCAGAGCCTCAAGGCCCCGCTGAACACCTGCGCTGTCCTTAAAGCCCAAAATAACCCATGCTTTATTTTACCTGTCCAGAGGGGCTGCAGTTTTCTAGCACGTTTGGTGGCATAGTGTTCCAAGGAGCTGTAAGATGTGAGTCATGATGTCGCAGTGCAGGCCAAGTTCTGTGCAGAAAACATAGTGATGAAACCTCGACTAGAACCAATTCAGTCTCGCACAGCGAGTACTGTACATTTACTGGCCACTTTATCACAAACCCCTGCTGGTGTACAGTCAGAGAGCGTAGCTCATCTATTGATGCACAATAACAGCTGCACACAGCTGTGCACCAGCAAGCCACCCTCGAGCTGTTCATCCGTCAGAGAGTTGCTCTTGGCTGGGTATTTGACACCTGATCCATAGATTTCACACATCTGATAGAGTCTGACACATTTGATTAAGCAATTCAATTCAGTGATTTGATTTGGTGATTCAGGTCAGCAGTTTGATTCTGTGTCAGTTATTCAGTTTTAGTCGATTTGATTCAGTGATTCCATTTTATGAGTCAAAACATAACAGTATTATAATGCACGAGTATCAGAAACATGTTTGGAATGGTCACCCCACACTGTCCATCATGGAACATCCACTAAAATATGGAATTTAATCCATTTGTCTTCTATTTTTTCAGAAATACCTCAGAATCTTTTCATTACCTGGACATTACGCTGCTACTCTGTACCTGCACTGTCCACTTTATATACAGACCACTGTTTACACCACTAGTGCTTCTGCATTTACTGCACTGCAGTTCACCAGCACATTTCTGTCTCTATACCTGATACACTGAATATCTGACTGTGCACTAACTGTCTATACGTCCAGTACACCTGTAACACCTGCCTACACACATCTCGTCTACGTTCAACACCTGAACCTACTGACCGCTCATTCTGTCTGTCCTTTACCGTCTTTAGTCTTTTACTGTTTACTATGCATCTTTTATTACTGCACTGGAAAAGTCGCCCCATAGTGTTTCTTTATACTGCACTACCCTGTATTGCATAATGACAATGAAGTTGAATTGAATTTAATTAAATTGAATAAAGTCGGCCACACCAGTGACGTCAGCTAGAAGCTTCATATGAGGTCATGAGCTGAATGAGAAGATCTCTGAGAACTGAGAGACACAGTGGACTCACCATGAGCTTTTCTCCATAGATCCTCAGACAACAGGTCAGAGGAGGTCGAGTGACGTCATCGGCGTGACTTTTATTTCAAAATAAGAGATGCAGTAACACCAGAGACACGACGCCTGGGGGACTTTTATTATATAGTTTATAATATTGATTTGCCTTTTGTTTTATAGAGATTATTGCAGTTAAAATTGCAGAAATACGTTTTTTACTTTAAAATACGGCCTCAGCTTCACACACGACTGTGGGGACGAGCTCTTCTGTGGTGCTCTGAGTTCAACATGATTGATTTAGAAACCAATATTGCTAAATTGAGGCTTGAGAAGGTGCAACTGTTAAAATAACTAATTGTTTTATTTTTTAAATATCAATAAATTGTAACCCTAACACGTTTTTAAGTGTAATAGATCTAAAACGTTTCCACACAAAGACTCATGAGCAAAACAATACAGAGCTGTGAGGAAATGTCAGAAATGTGATTATGTCTCTGCTTTTATCATGTATGTTTTTAAGCCGGTGTGATGGACGTTTGACAGATGACAGATGCCTGTGATGTGTTTTCTTTATATGAGTAGATCTTGTGATGAGAACAATGTCTGTGTGACTTTTACTCTGTTTGACAGACGAGTGACAGAAACAAACACATGGGACTGAGCCTGGGGGGCTGTGGGGCTGAGGGGCGGGTGGGGGGGGGGTATGGGGAGGGGGGGGGTAGAGGGAAGAGGCAGCTAGAACTTCAGTCAACCATCGATTTCTCTTTTTTTTCTGCTTTGTAAACAGAGCATTTTATCTGCAGCTGAAACTGCTTGGGAAGCACATTGAGTCTGTAAGCCAAGATCATTTCCCCAGTGTGGGACCACATTAATAAATAACCTACAGACACCTACATATTACATGTGCAACAAATCGTGATGTTATTTATTTATGACTTAAATTATTCTAAATAATTAAAGAATACATTCACACATACATGGTAAAAACTGTATTAATAATATGTGTTTAAAATCATAAATAAATGTAATTTGTACATTTATAATTATTATAAATACATGCATACATGCTGTGTTTCTTCCTTTAAAGATAAACACCATATGACACTTCTGGAATTATAATAAACGAAATAAATTAAACATATTTAAGATTTTTTTCATTAATATGTGTTTCATTTTAATAAGTATATGCATGCATTTATAAATAAATACATAGGCTACTGTGCAAAAGCCAAACACCACTTTTACTTTCCTTCATTTTTAGGTAAAATGGCCCTGAGTCCCAGACTCAGCATCACAGACTGTGCTTGGATTATTTGCATCAAAGAAGCAGAAAATGTAACAAACTTCTAAGACTAAACTTTGAATGAAAATATCCGAACAGATTCTTTGAAACTGAGAGCATGTCTCATGAAAAGAATGGTAGCAGGAATGGAAGTAAAAGGGGGACGCACTAAAGACTGAAACAGACAGATGTTTCATTTCTGTTCAACATGTTTTCTGCTCTTTTTCCTGATGCAGAAAAATGAGTAAGTTGTACTAAACAGGCTTTGTGACATTTGCACAGTAAAATATACACATATTCCAGTTCTTATTAAGACCATATGCCATTTTTCTGGCATTTTAATAAACACACACACACACACACACACACACATACATATATATATATATATATATATATATATATATATATATATATATATATATATATATATACACATTTCTATTGATCCAATTATCATGAAAATTTCACACAATATAAAGGACAGCTGCTGAGCTCAAACAAGGCAAAAAAGTAAAAATCACAAAAAAATGGAGATACATGTTTTTCATTATTCAATATACACTGTATATTTTGTTCACTGCTCTCAGATTGATGCCCATACAGCACAAAATGTATGCAGCTCGAATTTTTATTTATTTTTTTTTTTCACCAAATTCAAGATACAAGCTTTATATATAAAGTATCTCACAGAAGTGAGCGCGCCCCTCACGTTTCTGCAGATATTCATCTTCTGATGGGACGTCACTGTAGAACTGAAACTCTGATATCAGTTAAAGTGGTCAGTGTGCAGCTTGTACAGCAGAGCAGATTCACTGTCCTCTGAAAAGAACAACACACAGACATTAATGTCTAAACAGCTGGCAGCACAAGTGAGTCCACCTCACAGTGGACGTGTCCAGATTGTGCCCAGTCGTGTCGTCGTCCCTCCCTGGTGTCGTGTGACTCGTTAGAGTTACAGGGTTCCAGGTGTGAACGGGGAGCAGGGCTGTTAAATTTGGTGTTTTGGGTTCAATTCACTCACACTGACCACTGGATATTCAGTGTGAGTGAATTTCAATGTCATATCCAGAGATTGGCTTTAAAAAATAGAGGCATGAGTGCTGCCAGCATTGCTGCAGAGGGTGAAGAAGTGGGAGGTCAGTCTGTCAGTGCTCAGACCATACACAGCACAATACATCAGCTCGGTCTGCATGGCCGTCGTCCCAGAAGGAAGCCTCTTCTGAAGCTGACGCACAAGAAAGCCCGGAAACAGTTTGCTGAAGACTGGAACCAGGTCCTGTGGTCTGACAAGACCAAGATAAACTTGTTTGGCTCAGATGGTGTCCAGCATGTGTGGTGGCGCCCTGGTGAGGAGCACCAAGACAACTGTCTCTTGCCTACAGTCAAGCATGGTGGTGGTAGCATCATGATCTGGAGCTGCACAAGTTCTGCTGGCACTGGGGAGCAGCAGTTCATTGAGAGAAACATGAATTCCAAAATGTACTTTGACATTCCCAAGCAGAACACGATCCCTTCCCTTCAGAAACTGTGCCACATGGCAGTTTTCCAACATAAAGCTCACCAGAATTGTGCTGTGGTGCATTCTCTGCAATGATAGAGCTCCACCCAACACCTTTTGGATGAGTTGGAGTGGCTTTGTGATCCAGTACTATTAAGCAAACATCAGTACCAGACCAGAACACTGTTGTGGCTGAAGCAAATCCTCAAGGCAACATCCCAACATTTAGTGAAAAGCTTTCTAGAACACTAGAGGCTGTTACTGCAATAAACAAGAACAAAATCCCACCTAATTCCCTGATTTCAGAAGAGCAGGTGTCTGCAAACTTTTGGACAAACTTTGAAAGCCATGTTTTCTTGCGTTTTGTTAATACAGTCAGCAAAACACAAATCTTAACTTTACCACAGAGGTTTCTAGGTGGCCAAAGATGAAAGCATAAAGTGAAAATCGAAGTCTCAGTGCAGATTTATTGCAACAAAGTAAATTCCCGCCTCACACGCTGGTGTTTGCTGCAGCCAAAAGCACTAACAGTTATCCTACTGAGAGAAAGCCCAAAGTAGTGTTAAATAGAAAAACAGATCAATCACTGCACTGAATAAACACTGCATGAGTATAAGGCCGACTAACAAGATGCGGTCATGCTACCTCTGGCTCGGTATTTGTTTTGCAGAGCTGAAATTCTGACCTGCCTATTACAGACCAGACATGCCATGACCTTGGTCTGACCCGGGAACTCTAACAATGTGTTTTGAATGTGGCTCAGCCTCATATCTGACCGCTTGGAGACAAATCAGTTTTCCACGCCACTGCACAAAGTCCAGGATGACATTTACTTAATTCCAATTTTGTAATCACTGTGCAATTAAGGTTGTGTCTCTATCTGGTGGATATAAAGTAGTCTCAAAGGGGTTTGCCGGTCACGGCGTGTGGCTAAGACTGATAGTTTTATCAACGCCACATGCATGTGTCCGTGCTTTACTGATTCATCCGCCTAACCGCTGGTGATTGCATTTCACTTACACGTTATAACGGCGTCTTGTTGATTTCCTCAGGAGGTGGTAAATGTATGTTTACGTATGAAAGCCTCCAGCGGGTCAATCAATCTCGTCTATCAAATCTCCAGATGGCTGGCATTTCGGCTTCTCCAATCATTCATGTGCTAATTTTGGGGGCTTCCTGAAGGTGGTCTCTCCGAACAAGTCGGACGTTAATGAAATGAGCGAATCCATCTGGATCCAGATAGATTGCTGTGGATGGCGGCGGAAATTCCATTAAATCTTGGCAAAGGAGACTGATACCTTGAGCCTGGGCCAAAGACAAGTGGCACGGCTGTGGAATGCGTCACAGGGAAAAAATGACACCCATCATGACTTCTGCCAGCTTCGGCGAAGACTTCTGCCACCCCATGTTTGTGATTAAATGCCAATGCTTTGCTGTTTTTTTAACCGGAGGAAAATATGAAGTGCAAACTGTGCATACAGAACAAGACTGGTACGATGTCCGTGGCACTGGGGTTTGCATTTTCTCCTCTTTCTTTTCCAGATATCACTGCATTATTGTTTGTGAAAGCTCGGCATCCCTTGTTAAGTTTTCGCTGATGCACTGTAGTGACATATCATTGTCTTTTTGATTGAAACTGTCCCTGAGCGCCTTTGTGTTTGGCATTCAGCCGTCTTTTCAGCAGCTGTGCTGAATACCAAGAAACGTCTCACCCAGGACCAAAGATGTTATTTTACAACAAAAGAGCTTTCAGACGGAATTGCCTTTGAGGATTGTGACAGCGAAGGCTAACGGTGGCCGTTAGTTACGTTAGTGTTGTTTTCAGTCAACAACCATAATAGCTTTGAATTGCTGATGTCATTTTCCTTATGCATCTTTAATATGGAGCCTGTCAACAAGATGCAGGAAAGAAATAGTATTGCGATCTCACACAATCACACTGTTTTGGGCTTTGCTTTAAGCTGTATACCGTAGACATACTTTAGATGAACACAGAAAGCCTTTTGCACCAGGTGCAAATCAGCCATGTTCTTCTTACTTGTGATGGATTAACAAGGCCATGAGCCTGAACCTAGTCTAGTCAGAGTAGAGTTGAGCCAGTGACCAGAAGGTTGCAGCTTCAAAATCCAGGACTGACTGGATAAAATGTGTTGCACCTTTGGACAAGGCACCTAACCCTCCATTTCCCCCCGGTGGCGCTACTCTGCTGCCAATGCTGTGCTGCTTTTAGGCTCAGACATCATCTTGCAATGAGAATACATGTCTTGGGACAACCTGTTAATGTTTGATACTGGATTGTCATGAAATCTGCAGGATACTCCTCCTCCCCACTTCCCAAATTCCCCTCAGGCATGCTCTTTCAACATGCTGAGCACAACCAGATAACACCAGACAAACAAGCTAGCTAACAAAACTCTGGCATTAGCTCATATTCCTTCAAAATCAATGTTTCAGAGGAAAACTATGTAGGAAAGATGTCTCAGCCAGGCTACATGTCCGGTACTATTCATTGTAGGGGAGCTAGTCGGTTTTTTGAATGCTGCATGTGCAAGTCACAGCAAAGAAATGGGCGACAAAACAGCTTCAGGCAGACTTATTCAGTTAGTGGGTTGTTGGAATAGCTTGTGAATGGAGTTGCTCAGTGGTGAGTACACAAATGTTGGTATTAGAAGGTTATTGTTGTTCACTGTGAATAACAGATGTCTTTTCTGCATGTTTTATGAGAAAAAGACATTCTAACACGTTTAGTTCAAATATAAATACAAGAGCTCATCTTTTCTCACACATGGCCACCAGTTCTTTCCATATCACTGTTACTCTGGCTGTGCAAATAGCCACTGGTAACCCATCTAGAGTGTTTTCACTTCTCACTTTGCCACAAACAGAAAACGGACGCTGTTAAGACCACATCTGACCGACAGCCGATTTGGTCCGACTCTGAAGACGAGACGACACTAAATTCCCAAACTGTCGTCACCACTGAGCAGCTTTTCAGTCGGCAGCTGTGACAGAAGAACAGCTGAACAACCTGGAATCAGCCAGAAATGAACCCAACACCATTCGCCAGACGTGTCTGATCTTCAGAGTCGGACCGAATCAGACTGAGCCGTAAAACTGACCCAATAAAAACAGAGAAGCTGCTCAGTGGAGACGACAGTTTGGGAATTTAGTGTAAGGAGCTGGAGAACAAACTGCCGGCTGAGCGGCGAGTGGGCGGAGCTCGTTACTCTGACGTAGCAGCGAGCTGCTCGTTAAGGAGCTCTAATTAGGAGGAAGGAGCTGAACATTAAAACATATTAAAGCCGCATTCACGGCCAGTTTATTCATTTCTTACTGTATTTATTTACCTGCTGTATTAAAGCAGTAGAGCACTCCAGGAGGGAGTTATCACCAATAACATCACAACCTTTATTGTTCTATTGATTAAATCGGGCCCAACCAAACTTTTGTTTTGCAAGTGCTTATCTTTATTTTTACCACAGTGAGAGAGTTTTTGGAGGATGTTTTAGCCATGTTATTTTATACCCATGGAATCCATGAACCAATGGCTTTTGTCCAGTGGATGATGTTGATTAATGCAGTGTATTTCAAGCTTTGCCTTTACAAAGCATTGGATTGGTTTAGAACTTTCACCTACAGTTTGCTCCCACCCTAATAAGTCAATGTTCCCACAAACGTTGAGCTCAAAATTTCTCATGGTTGGTCTTCCCCAGACCTGGTCCTGGAAATCTACCACTGTGGAGGGTTCAGACCCAACACATCTAGCTCTAATGTTCAGATGCACCTTGAAGCCTTCATTACTTCATTACTGGATCAGGTGTGTTAGAGTAGAGTTGGAGATGAACTCTACTGGGTAGTAGATCTCGAAAACCAGGACTGAACACCTCTACCCCAGATGTTCTCAGCATGAGATCATATCTGTGTCCATGAGACTTTGCTGTTCTCAAATAAAGAGAATTAGGCAGCAAAATGACAAATTTCTCTTGTAGGATCATTAAAGTACATAAGATAACAGAATCGACCGAATCCGCTTCTCTTCTTCATGCATATTCATTTGAGGGAAGGTCACAAAACACCACAGAATCACAAACAAAATTGATGGAGCTGTTGAAAACACGACTGATTACACATTGTGCTCAATTTAACAATTAGGCAACTAGCATGGGCAGTTTTCCATGGATTTATCTCTTCTTTTAGAATCACATGCAAATTTGCAATGTCTCGAAAGTGTGTTGACAGGATCCTTCCCATAAATGGAGGCATGAGCATCGAAGAAGCAGTGAATGAATACGTACATTCTATAAGCCGCTTATCTTCCTGGACTGCAGGGGGTTCTGGAGCCTATCCCAGCTGCCACTGGCAGAAGGCAGGAAACACCATGGACAGGTCACCAGTCCATCACAGAGTAGATACATTCAAACACTAATTCACAACTGAATGGAGCTGGAGTGGAATCAGACTTCAATCTCTTCGTCATTAACGCTCCCTTCTTGTCGTCATGCTGTTGAAGCTTGTTGCATGATTTCACTGTGCCTTCAGAACTCTGTGCCTCCCGAGTGCAGAAGTAAGAGAGCTGTGCACAGTTTGTGATCCTCTAAATGTGATATTAATTGCACGTGTATTGTGAGGGCGCATTACGGTCGCAACAAGGCACACTTTGTGCTGGGCTTGTGTTTGTAGTAGCTAATCATGTAAATTGCTTTTAGGACCACCTACTTCCTGAGCTTTACTTGCTAGGTGCAAAGTTTCAAAGGCATGGCAAAAAAGTAGAGCTGTCAACAAAAGTTCCTGCTAAAGAGTTACAGTAAACAAGATAAGCAGGTTTTCCTCCCGTTTAGTTGGTGTCCAAACTCTATCAATTTTAGGCAACTGTAAAAGGTGATATCCATTCACTACTGGCATAATAACATTACATTTACACTGTTACACTGGTAATTTGGCTTTAAATTTCACTTGTTTTAACTCTGGATTTTAAAAGTCCCAGACACTGCAGACACTGACCACTGACCACTCTTATTACCATCATGTGTTAATGCTGAAAACTCAACACATAAAATATTACAGTGAAGGCAGAGATGAATGGGAAGACAAAGTTAAATGTGTGTCTGTTTATTATGATGAATAATGTTAATTCAGTTTGCAGGCCAGCTAAAGTTTTTGGAAAATGGAAACTGAAACTGCAATTTGACATTTTTACATCAGTAACAGTTGCTGTATAGAAATTATTGGCATAATTACATTTCAGTCATGGAGGTAACATCAGTTGCTAGGTATAAGCCATAAAAACAGACTGTCAACCTCGTTTGAGTATGATTCAGGATGATGTCCTAACTTGAGATAAGATGCTGTGAGATAAAGTTCCTAAATTAAGATTGACTTTTGTAATATGAATTTGTAAAATGTGGTTCCTTGACTTTAACGAAAGAAATGTGCTATTGCATCCTGCCTTCATTCCTCCACTCTTAAAGTGGTAAAATAGTGTTATTATGTTGAAAGAAATGCAGTGGATTTATGTCACTGCTGTCATATTTTTTTCAGTATGTCTTCAAGGCCGGTTTCTTTCTAGCCACTGTGTCTGCTGCCATTGTTAAAGGAATTCATTCTAAACACAGTTGAGACATTTGCTCGCATTGGAAAAAATAATAGAGTAACACTTTCTATGAATTTGTAAGCACCTATAAACACATTTATAGCATGTTATAATGCATTCAGAAGGCATGGTAAACATGGTTATAAATATTCATAAAAATTAATTACACTGAATTACACTTTATAGCCATGTTTATTTTACATTATGAATTGTTAATATAATGCATTATAAGTAATGTTAATAACATGTTATACTGTCAGAGCCAAAGAAGACAGTTCCAGCTTGGAGAGCGTAAAGTAAAGACTAATATGAAGTTTATTTACTGAGATTTCCAGTGTTTTATATCTCAGTGCTGGAGCTGTTAGAGCTGCATCTTTTGTGGCTTCAATCCTGAATATTCAGACACTCCAAACAGTGTAATATTGGATATGCAGTGTTAAGTCAGTGCCAGGCTAATGGTGGTGAACATTAACGGTGGTGCACATTAACGGTGGTGAACATTAACAATGGTGAACATTAACGGTGATGAACATTAACAGTGGTGAACATTAACAATGGTGAACATTAACGGTGGTGAACATTAACAGTGGTGAACATTAACAGTGGTGCACATTAACGGTGGTGAACATTAATAGTGGTGCACATTAACAGTGGTGCACATTAACGGTGGTGAACATTAACGGTGGTGAACATTAACAGTGGTGAACATTAACAGTGGTGAACATTAACAGTGGTGAACATTGACTTTCCCACATTGGGTGAAACTCTGATGTTGCTCTAGTTTAAACTCTGACATTTGAAGCCTGTAATGAGCTTTATTGTGTTTTAGTGTTTCAGTAAATCCTTCAGTAAATTCTTCAACTTGAAGCCTCAGTCTGACCCCTGGAGGAGGCTTTAGTCCAGCGCGCTCCGCTTTACTCTGAGCGGACTAATACAGCTTATGAGCTCTTATAATGTGTTATGAACAGTGCTTATAATGCATTATGCTAATAATTCATAATGTATAATAAGCATGGCTATAACACAATGCATTTTTATAAATATGTATAACCATTTTTTATGTTGCCTTATGAATGCATTACAACATGCTATGAATGTGTTTATAGATGCTTACAAATGTGGTATTCATAGAAAGTCACTCACTGGAAGCAGCGTAATAGTAAGTGTATAATAGTAATAGTAATTAACATTTACAACACTCCATAACCATATTGCACTGTGCTGTTAAATGTAGGAGAAAACTGTATTTACAGACTAGATATTGATGGCATATTACAATAAACCATATCTTTATATTCTGAAAAGTATATGCGTTCACATATAGGGGAACGATAGATGGAAAAAAAAAGTTAAAATGCTGTGAAATGCATCTTAAATACTTTTTAAAAAGAATAATCAGCCTTTTCAGAAATTTCAGTTTTTTTCAAATGTCCAAATAGCTCTTCATCCTAAAGCAAACAGACTAACATGCTCATCTAGTGATAATCACAGTTCAGTTGCATGTTGAAGTTGTACTAAAGGATTTGCTTAAAAATTACAATGTAAAAAGTGATTATTATTAAACTTGATGTGAATGTACACCACCATTAGCTTCCAGGTTACATGACACTGCAGACCATAGCAAGAGACTGAATAGTTCTACAGTAAATTCTGCTACAATAATTCTTCTATCATTACATTAATTCTGCAATAATATTTCAGTTGCCATACAATGAGGCATTTTTTTGGGCATGTTTTGTAAAAGCGTTCACAGAATTCAACACAGGATGCTGTACAAAACTATAAAACACATAATAAGCACCACATTGACTTGAATGCAGTGCATTATTGTAGAAATTGTTATCAATTTGAACATACCACATGCAGAGTGCTTTCTACTGGTGTTGCAAATGGCTAGAAGACAAACATGTGTAACTGTGCTCGCCGGCTATTACGTGTGATCTGCTAGCGAGACTCAGGAGTACACTCTAATGCATTCAAATGAAGGCTGCGTCCCTCTCGGTGTCTCTGGACATGTCATCAGGTGGCCGCGGAGAGCGTCCAGGTAGCACTGGAATGAGAAGTTAAGCAGGCAGTAATGATGATTGAAAATGAAGTGTTTTTGGGCCTGCAATTAAAGTACTGAGAGGCTTGGAATAAAGCATGCTAGCACTCATTAGAACACTGGCCACTGGCACTCTTTATTAATGAACCAGCCACCGTCTCTCCAGAGGCTTCTCAGCAGAAATATTCCAATTCTCTCTCCAAATCAGCCGGCCTCTCCGAAAGAACAGCAGCTTTTGGCACCGGCCTGACAGCATAGCAATCCGTAGGTGCTGGCAATCGATGAGCGCACTAAACAGATGTTTCTAATACATTAGGAAACTACATGGATTCGTATAGCCTGTTGAGCTGCTTGCAGTTACTAAATAAATCACAGCGATAAGGCCTGCTGCCTCACACAGCCGCCTCATTGGCTGAAACAGCTCGTTAGCATGCTGGCCTGGTGCGCAATGGATCGGAGAGAAGTAGCTGATTTTATCAGAAAATTCAAGCTTTTCTCTGATTTACAAATTGGACACATTATGCAGCGATAGTGTAATTCAGCGGATGCGATGTAGCCACTTCACTGTTACTGTCCTACACACATTATTAACTAGGTTACTTATCTCAATACCAGTGACTCTATACCTCTCACTGTATAGATATAAGATGAAGCGCTAATATGAATTCACTCATTTTCTACTCCCCAGCTGTTTTTCCGTGTTCATCTCTTTATACATAGATCACATCCTCTACTGACAGAAAAGAGCTGCTGACAGATTCCCAGGGAATGTTGTGTGTATGGAAAGTTACTTGGCAAAAGGCTGGAAATGCTTTTGTTTTATGTGAATTATTTCTCACTTTTCAATGGTTTGTCAATTCAACCTAAAATGATTTCATGGGTTAAAAAGTAAATAAGCTAATTTAACTTATACTGTGTTGCCAAAACAGCGATATATGATGCCCAATTGTGTGTCACTGCTGTCAGAAGGAAACCTCATATCTCCAAAATGGTGTCTTTACAGGAGGAGGAAAAAACCTACTTTTCTTTCAATGTAAGTCAATGGAACCAGACGTCTTTCCTAGTCATTTTGGGTCATTTCTATTTGTTCATTCTTCATGAAATTTACATGCAATGTAAAGGACAACAAGCACTTTCAAATAGCATGTCAAAAATTGAAAAATGACAAAAATGGAGATACAAGGTTTTCTTCAGACAGCAACGATACACTGTTTTGTTGTCCTGCCCAGTTTGTATTGTCTTGTGCATTTATTATATATTCTGCACTCTTTTCACGCTGTCAAGTATCTGCAATCTTAAAGCTTCAGCACCAAGAGATTTTGGACAATTTCACGCTCCCAACTTTGTGGGAACAGTTTGGGGACGGCCCCTTCCTGTTCCAGCATGACTGCGCACCAGTGCACAAAGCAGGTCCATAAAGACGTGGATGAGCCAGTTTGGTGTGGAAGAACTTGACTGGCCTGCACAGAGTCCTGACCTCAACCCCATAGAACACCTTTTGGATGAATTAGAGCGGAGACTGTGAGCCAGGCCTTCTCGTCCAACATTAGTGTCTGACCTCACAAGTGCGCTTCTGGAAGAACGGCCAGAAATTCCCATAAACACTCCTAAACCTTGTGGAAAGGCTTCCCAGAAGAGCTGAAGCTGTTATAGCTGCAAAGGGTGAGCCGACATCATATTAAACCCTATGGATTAAGAATGGGACGTCACTCAAGTTCATATGTGTGTGAAGCCAGACGACTGAATACTTTTGGCAATATAGTGTATAAGAGTAGTATGAGTTGATGGAAGGTTGTGAAATGTAGAGAGATATTGTGTGATGTTACCTGTGCCTATGCCATGAAGCTCTTCTGCATTTTGGGAGAGTTTCAGTTTCTAGAAGTTTCTAGAAGTTTGGGCCACCTGATTAACCACAGCCTTGTAAGAACACCAGTACAACACAAGGCTTTGCTGACTTGACTTTGTGTTTGTTGTTAATTGTTTTTGTTAAACAACTGAACTGTAATGTAGGAGGCATTGAGGCAGGATGCAAGTGCAAATTGCTTTTATCTAAGTGCTTTTTATTTAAGTCCAAAAACACGGTGGCAGAGGTGAGTGGAACAGATAAGTCCATGATGGAACTAAACCAGAAATAGAACCAACAACCAGAGAAACAGGGAACAGCGAGGTGTATAGACGATGCAAGGCAAAGGGACTGAGCAAGCACAGGGGCATAAACACGAACAGAGAAAATGAGAAACACCTGAGACCAATGAGGGGGCGGGGCTAGGAGATAAAGAGCAGGTGAGACAGGGCAGGATGGGAGGGGCCAACACGACAATAAAAGCACGTCACAAGAAAACAAAGGCACATGGCAGATAAACAAAAACAGCACTGGGAAACCAAGAAAAAGGCAAAAACAGAGAAAGACCAGGGCAGAGTGGACAGATGCTACACCAACAAGTCCAGAAATGTTTTTGGCCTCCCAGTTGGTGCAAAGCCTTAACTAAATATGCACTAAATAATGTATTTGTGTATATACATTTAAACAGTATATAAAATTAACAACACTATCTAGAGTAAAAATTACAACAATATCTAGAGCTTTAAGGGCCAAATTCAGTAAGACTGCACATTTCTGCCTGGCTGGACATGTTTACATTGGGGAATTGGAAATCAATAGCTTAATCGACTTTTTCACCTTGATTTTAGGCACTGGGCTGGGCTGACTGTCCTGTGCAGAATGTAAATATATACCTTTGCGCCTAGAGCGACAGCGCTGAGGTAGTGACCACTCTCATGTGGCAGGAGTTTGAAGGATGAGGATGTAATGGAAAGCCAGGTTAAGAGGGATCCATTAGGAGATTTTAAACATCACAAGGTGACGTAATGTAAGAAACACATTGTGAGATAATGGCTTTCAAGACGCTTGAAGTTACCAGCTAATTGTCCAGCTAATTGTCCCTGCTGGCCGATTTATAACAAATTAATACAGAGCTAAGGAAGGTGACCAGGCATAGACGTTGTCACTAGACTAGATTGGACCAATTGAACATCTTTAAAGTCACAATACAGGAACTTATTAGCAAATAGCACCTTGGGAGTCATTGAAACACATGACTCGTGTCTCAGATCATAGCTCGTTTAAATATACAGCGCCGTGTCTCTTATTCAGCAGACTGAGCCGTCTCTAAGCGGGAGTCCGACGGTGTCCTATCTGTTTACACAATCAAGTAAAACAAAAGCTGATAAGAACCCTGTCCTCTTGCCACATGGAGTCAAGGTTTTAATCAATTCTCGTCACTAGGGGAAGCGTGAGGGCTTCACAGAGGGTCTGCCGTCATATGGAACCTGGCTGTCACCATGTCATTTCCAATTAGCCTCAGCTGTGGCCTGCAGATCCAGTGATACCGACTTCAGGCATCTCATTTCCTAAGTTGAGCATCAAAAGGAAGAGGAAATCCACAATTATGGGTCACTAGTCAATGTTTCAGCTTTGTTTCCCATTCTCAACAAGGACGTCACTTGATCTGAGTTATGGATTAGCCACAAACACTGAAATCGTTAAAAAAAAAAAACTGAAATGCTGAAAGTTTAAGGGTTAGGACTCCAATTAGGACTCATTGTTAAGATTAAGTTTAAAGTCTTGATTGAGGTGAACCCCTTAAAAATAAGCCTGGTATTTTAAGGGGTTAAAGGGCCTAATTACCTCTCTTAAGTCAACTAAGCCAGTTGTCACGCACCCTCCGAGAGCCTCATTGGATTCGGACTCTATTTCCCAGAACCCTCTGGGAGATCACATGACTTCTACACGTTCAACTAACGATGGTACTCACCTGGACTCAACCTCCCAGAACTCTCCAGGAGGTCACCTGACCCCTCACATGACTGTGCACACCTATCAGCGCTCTCGTTCACCTGACTACTCATGTTGGACACCTGAGTTGTAGCTCATACGACTTACAGAGTTCAGTATATAAGCCTGGGCTCTAGACTGGGATACTGTGGGGTATCCATTCTGTGAACGAGTGTTGATTCTGACTTATCTTTGTCGTGTATGACCTTCGCCTTTGTTCTTTGACTTTGCCCTTTTTGCCCTGCCCTTCAGGTTGTTTGCCTGGTTACTGTTCTTGGACTTTTGACTCCTGCCTGTGCTTTGACTCCGTTTTTGCCTTGCCCTTTTTGGACAGTTCACTCTGTGGTATGAATATGATTTTGTATTGTCAGTCTTCTCGAACTGACAACTGCCTCTTTTATGACAGCAATATTGGAATGAGATTCTATCAGTAAAGCCTCCGTCGTCTTTTACATCTGCGAGCGTCTGAATCTGTTGGACACGTTACACCAGTGATGACATCGGTATGACTTTGTGTACCAAAAACAGTCATAATTAATTTTTACATGACTCTTTTCTAACCTCTCCCTTATTTCCACTGTGCCTGATATGGGTAAAAAAATCTGATTGGCTGCCTTCATTAAAAAAACGGTCTGAGCTGAAACACTCCTCATAACTTCAGCATGCAGGGGTGGGGCTTAACAGATGCAGGCTGAACGGATAGATATACACAGATCAGCCGTAACATCATGACCACCTCCTTGTTTCTACGCTCACTGTCCACTTTATCAGCTCCAATCAGCTACAAATGCATTCACATTACACCAATCAGGCGTAACAGTCTGACCAGCACAACACACACTAACACACCACTACCATGTCAGTGTTACTGCAGTGCTGAGAATGACCCACCACCCAAACAGTACCTGCTCTGTGGGGGTCCATGGGGGTCCTGACCACTGAAGAACAGGGTAACAGAGTATCAGAGAAACAGATGGACTACAGTCTGTAACTGTAGAACTACAGAGAGCAGCTATACGGTCAGTGGAGCTGATAAAGTGGACAGTGAGTGTAGAAACAAGGAGGTGGTCATGATGTTCTGCCTGATTGGTGTAATGTGAATGCATTTGTTTTGTGTTGTGACAAAAACAGTGAATGGTCTGGTTTTATTATGTTTATCTTTTATTATTATATTATTATATTATATATTATACGGTCCTTTTGACATTGGAAAATGAATTGTATATTGTATATAAACTTTCGCTATATATATGTAGCGTATCAAAGTCTTTCATCTCAGAGGTTAGAGTTAATATCAGGTTTAGGGTGTCATGCTGTGCTACTAGATGGCAAACTAGACATTCCATGGTTTTCAAGGGAACCATGACAGAAAGTTCTGCCGCCAAAAGTTCGGCACACTGCAGCGTTTGACTGCTGAGTCAACCACACCAGTAAAATGAACTGGATGTTATTTTTTTAATCTGGATGTCTAAGGTGTCATTGTTGAATGTCACGATTGGCCCCTCCCAGTCTTGTCCATGTGCACGTGTTGTGTTTACTTCACTGTCCTGCCCCCTTGTTTTGTGACTCCGCCCCAATTGTTTCCACCTGTTTTCCGCCTGTCCTTTGTCATCCCTGTGATATATAAGCCCCGTATTTGCCCTGCTCTGTGCTGCTCTGAGTATGTATGGTTTGTGCTGTTTGATCTTCCGGCCCTATTGTTTGTTTAACCTCTTCATTTTCATCATGTCTGTCCCTCCTGCCCTCCGTGTTAGCTTGTTGAACCTGGACTGTTTTGACCATGACCCTGGATTTGCCCCGCATAAACATTGCTTTTCTTCACGTGTCCACCTCATCATCGCTCCTCGTTACAAGTCCAGGTGAACACAATACTATACAATGCAAAAGAGTACAGAGTGTCCTCCTTTCTTTCTCTCCTCAAATAAACGGTCTACGCTGTTAAATCTCGGAATGATCACCCATTTTTGCTGGTATTGCTGGAGCCTTACCACCACTTGTGCAGCTTCATGCTGCCTGTGGTCGTGTGTTGTTATGAGTCACGATATCTTTTTCAGAACAAACGTGAATGCAGCATTGGTTTTAGGGTGTAGTTTGAGTTTAAAGTTAGAATTGGTCATATGCTGGCTTTTGTTTTGGTGTCCAGTCTCCTCCCGGGCCCTACCTCTTTATTATCCTGTACACCTGTCTAATCTGTAGCATCGCCCTCTCATCATGACTCCCAGGTGTTTCCTGCCTTCAGTGTTTATACACTCCTCTGTTTGCTCTTTTCCCCTGCAGTGCAGCGTTACTCAGTCTTTGTGGCACGTCACTTACTTTCTCTTGTGTTCAGTACCTTGTTTTCTAAATCTCTTTTACCGGGTTTCTTTTGTTTTCAGTGCTTAGGTTCTGTTTTCTGGTTTATTTCACTTGTTCTCATGGATTCTTATGCTGTTAATCCAGACGTCCATAAAACCTACTCACTTTGGCATCACTGCATGCCTGCCATGCCCACAGAATTACAATGAGAGGGTGGGGTTTGGGGTAAAGGCTAATGTTTGGATTAGAGTATGTGTAGACAGTAAGCTTAGGGTCAAAACTTTGGGTTAAATTTAAGGTTAAAACTAAAATGAATCTTAAGGTTTAGGATTAGGTTCCATTGCTGAAGTTGAGGCTAAGGTTACCGTGAGTGTTCAGTGGTCAGACATACATTTGTAATATATTTATCTGAATGTAAATTAAAAACAAAGTGAGGATCTAGAAAACATCAACAGTGGAACTTCCATCAAAAGATTTTTCATCAATGTTAATAAAGATAAAAGGTCTAGTGCAAATTTTGAGTGACTTCCAAAACAGGTAGAAATCACATTTTAGGAATACTTTGAAAAGGGATTAGAGGCACGCCGGCTGTAAGGGCCCAGCTTGCACCGCCAGCTGCCAGCAGAGAGGTTTGCATTTAAATAGGAAGAAAAGATAGCCGGAAAAACAGGAGAGGAATTGCCCCCAAACTACTTAAATACCAACCAATGGCTCCAAGCCAGACAAGAGCGTTTGCTCCACAAAGAGCAAACAGGTGAAACATAAAGCCAACCTTCTTCTCATAAATACAGAGGAAGTGTTTTATTTTCTGATCATCTTTTATTTCACTTTTCTGTCTCAGCCTTTGTTTGAGCGGCTTACAGCGTCCCCTTTGTTTGCTGGTTTCCCGCCGTTTTTTTTTTTTTTATTCCCATTCATTGAAGTGTTTTTCCTGTCTTCATCTGTACTTCCCAGTGGTGCAGCTTTAACTCTTTGGACCGCCAACCAGTATATTGATGGTTTGAGCTTGGCTCTGAGCCACCCCAACCTGCACAATCACCAAATTCACACGCCTTCACCTCAATAAATTCATTTAATACGTTTTCTCACAGGTTTTCCTCTCTGCGCTCGGGTCCACCTCCCTGCTGTCCCGTAACACCAGCAAGTGTGCTGACAAGTTCATTTTACATTCTACTCTTTTAGATTTAATACAATAAAACATTTAACATAATTTTGTAAATGTATTATGCTTGTCATCTAACTCTTAACAAACTTGATGTTTTGAAGCTAAAAATATAAGCTGGGAAAAAGACTAGGCTCGTACCTTTAGCTGAGGTATGAGGCCCATTAGCATTTGTCTCTGTATAGTATAGATGTAAATTTTGAGCCTTCCATTAAAATCTGCAGCCTCAGTCTGAGTTTTATCTACTGCAGTAATAAGATAATGCTGCTCGGTTTGGGGTGGTGCTTAAAGAAACTGAGCAGAGAAGCTCCTGAGAAGCTTTATGATTATCTGCAATTTCCCTCCAGGATCAATAAAGTTCTATATATCTTATGGTCTCCCACCCTGTCCCCTGTCCCTGGAGAGCTGCCTTACTGCAGGTCCTAGTTTCAACCATAATTTGCCACACCTGCTCCATCTGATCAACCTTTTCCCAAGTCCCTGTTTGGCTGGATCAGATATCAGAGGGGCTCAGCTTATTGGATACAGGTTGGAGCTAAACTCTGCGAGAAGGTATGACTCCAGGACCAGGGTTGAGACCAGTGATCTAGACGAACACATGAAAAGAACAGCAGCATGTTGTAACACTTCTTTAATAAGTCTGATTGAAGCTTTGATTTAGGCATGTTTACCAGTATGTCTCACACATGGCACACAGCATTTGAACAGATGGCGATGAAAGTCAATGCAAAGTCTTTCATTCTGCAGCTGAAACTATGCTATGGCCATGTTATCCAGCATGTGGGTGGTCACTGCGCCAACATCAATGGACTCCATGAGATTATAGTCCAGACATCCCTCCGTATATCATTTAGAGCCATTATATGTAATGCATGGTGTTGTAGGATGGTGTGTTACTGCTTTGCCTATTGCAATTCTACAGTAACCATTACAGATAAAGGAAAAAGTTCCATTTAGAATAAAGTAAAAGCATAAAAGCATGAAAACATGAGAGCTACGCTCTAAAACAAGGGTTCAAGGGTTCTTCAGTAAAGGACATGATTCTATATAGATCTATGAACACTCAAAAAGCCCTCTGCATGCTTAAAGGCTTCTTTGCATCATGAACCATTCTTCAGAAAGAGCCATCTACAGCACGTTCCATCAATCTGAGGAACTCCTGAAGAACCATCCTTTAGAGGGTGATATCCTAACATCCTGCCTTTCGCCCTAAGACTGCTGGGATAGGCTCCAGCATCCCCCGCGACCCTGACGGAGAAGCGGCTTAGAAAATGGATGGATGGATGGATGGATCCTAACATCAGCAATATCACAACAATAGCAGAACTACCCATATAGAACCTTTTCCAAAAGGTTCTGCTATTAGTAGGATAACAACCTCTAAAAGATGGATCTTCAAGAGTTCATCAGATTGACGGAAAATGTGCTGTAGAACCATCAATCTGAAGAACGTTTCATGATGCAAAGAAGATGTTGAGAATGCAAAGGGCTTTTTGAGTGTCCGTGGATGGTTCTATGTAGAACCTTTTTGAGAATTGTCATATGTAGCACCAGAAATAGCTCTTCTAAGGTTGATATCCTAACAATAGCAGTATCCCAAGAATAGCAGAACCCTCTATATAGAACCTTTTCCAAAAGGTTTTGTTATTGTTAGGATATCAACCTTAGAAGAACCATTTCTGGTGCTACATAGAACAATTTTCAAAACCATCTACAGCACATTTTCCATCAGTCTGAAGAACTTTTCACTGTGCAATGAATCATTTGTTCTTTGAGTGTTCATGGTTCTTCAAAGAGCCATTTTTGTTACTAAAGAACCCTTCATGAATCTTTTTTTAAGGGTGTACATCAAAAGAGCAGATGGTATAGTTCTTATATTGTGTTTGAGAAGACGTCAATGATATTAAATCATAGACGGTAGAAACATTTCAAGATGATCTGATGATGATTCATGATGATTTGAAGTGAGTGGATCATCATGAGCAATAAATGTGATTCAGCCATGTCCCTATTAAACAGGCCACTCGTTGTACTGGCTGCTAATGGGTCTCTGATTTACACACAATTAACCAGGCCATTCTGAAGAGTCCTGTAGAGCTGCGGTGCGAGGAGCGAGGAACTCATCACAACGTCCAAGAATCTGCGATCCTCACCCGAGCTCATGCGGTAGATTTTCATTTATGAATTGCGAGGTTATAAATGGATTCGGAGTCATCTCTAAAACGGCCATAAAAAAAGATTATCATGAGGTTATGAAGCCTGGAGGGAGCAGAGCGTTTTATCAAGGTGGGTCATTTCGAGGGAAACGCTGAAGGGGCGTAAGTGGTCTTCTCTATAACATTAAATTCCAATAGTTGAACTAGTTCACTGTGAGGCAGGAAGGCAAATGAATATTGATACTGGTGTTATCTGGAGTCATATTCAGCGAGAGCTGATGATGAAGAATACAATTACGGCAAGGTCAGCAAAGTCCTTCTCTTAGAAGGGACAACATTATTTTTATGCTGGGTGGAGGTGGAGGTGATATATGAGTGACGATGTGGGCAGGATTAATAATGGGGATGAATGAGGTTATGTATATACATAAGATACGTTCCCTCACGTCGTATTCCTGCGCTATCTGGGAGAAACAGTACTGCCTTCTTTTGCGACTCGCTGCATGTGGTGACACAGCCAGCGCGGCCATTTCTCCAGTTTGGTGTTGATATCATCTCTTATCTGTTAGCATATAGGCTAGTGTATCGGAGCTGTTATCCAAGGTACACTGTAGGTTTGTGTTGCATATTGTTGCTGTCTTATCTAAACCATGTACTTTTTCCCGATTGTATTTTTGTTAAGCCATTTGAAAATTCCAGCTGCCCTTTACGCCGTGTGAACATTTCATGATGGATGAATCAATAGAAATGGTCCAAAATCTCACCGCATCAAAGTCATTAAAAGTGAGAAAGCTTCTTCCTTGAAATCTTAAAAAGGGAGAATCTTCAGGGCTTCTTTAGTAGAGACAAATTAAAGGAAACCATGAATAAATGAGTGGATAAACATTATGATCGCAGATGCTTCCAGGCTGCCTGATACGATTAAGCAATTAGCATCTTACCATGCTCTGCGGCATGTCCGAAAATGATTTTGGGTCAAGACGGGAAGAGAAAAAGAAGTGGCTTGAAAGAGCATTAATTCTTGGGGCTTCAGTCACCAACATAGATGGCTTAGCTGGCTAGTGCTTCAGTAGCCACATTTCCATGCAGCCTAATAATCCTTTAATAATCCGCCGGATAGCTCAATCAGAATAGAATACGTCCATGTAGACACCTCAATCGGAATAAACGAGCCTGTATCCGATTACATTCCCTATCGGAAAGTTAGTGAGAGTTTATACCGTTCAACACGGCGGAGCAGAAACTGGTCTGCAGAGGAGACGAAGTTCATGCTCTGATCTTTAAAAGACGGCGGTGGGACGGACGTCCAGCTTATGCGTCTCAGAGCACGACGTCTTCCTCTCGGCCTTCTTTAATA
Source organism: Pygocentrus nattereri (assembly GCF_015220715.1). Lineage (NCBI taxonomy): Eukaryota > Metazoa > Chordata > Actinopteri > Characiformes > Serrasalmidae > Pygocentrus > Pygocentrus nattereri. The sequence goes on along the minus strand of NC_051231.1, from coordinate 906,978 downwards.
AGGACGTGTGAAGGACGTTTTCCTGAGTCTGACGAATAGGATGTGCTGCGTAACACCTCAGTCTTGATCTGTAATCAGAATCGGATTGGCAAAAATCTTTGCATCTAAACACGGCCAACGATCTATGGGAACGTTATCAGTAAAAGGGTTGAAATTGTGCACATTCAGTGTAATGCTAGTGCGTTAGTGCAACCTATAAGGAAAAATGGAAGACTCCTCATTAGATCATTGAAAATGTCAATACTGAAAATACTTTAAAAAGCCCATAATTTACAGAACGATCCTGTAAAATAAAACAGTATTTTACTGTAACAGCTGTTTTTCACAGAACAGTACAAGCCTGAATTTCTGACCCCTGTGCTGAGAGGGTCAGGTAGCTCTGTGAAGCTTGAAGCTTCTGGGCCTTTGCTGGCATGTTTTGTGTCATCTTGTCCCCTTGGAGGGACGGGTCATTGCAATCAATACAAAGGTACTCTTACTGATCACCTTCATCCTATGACGAAATACCACCATCTTAGGATTTTCCAGAAAGACAATGTTCCCATCCACAGGGCATGAGGGGTCACTGAATGGATTGATGAGTATGAAAATGACATAAATCATAAGCTATGGCCTCCACAGACACCAGATCTCATCCTGATTGAACAGCTATGGGAGATTTTGGACCAGAGTGCTCAATCATCATCATCACCATCATCAGAACTCCAGTTGAAGAAATATCTTGTGGAAGAATGGTGTTCCATCATGCCACTACAGTTCAGGACACTTAACAAATCAATAACAGGGCACACTTAAACTGCTGGGGAGGCTCGTAAGAAGAAAGTTCCTTTAATTCATCACCCTGCATCTGAATATCGCTGTTGTTAGAAGAAAACCTCGTATCTCCAAAATAGTAACTTTACAGGAGAAGTAAAAAACCTACTATACTTTTAATTCAAGTCAATGGAACCAGAAGGTTTTCCAAGTCATTTTGGGGCATTTCCTTTGGTCCATTCATCATGATATTTACACACATCATAAAGTGCAACACATATTTCCGAATTATGTCAAAAACTGAAACTGGACCTCACTTGGTGTACAGGGGCTCAGTCATGCTGTAGGAAAGGCTTCCCTCAAACTTTTACCACAAAGTTGGAAGCTTATAATTGTCTAAATGTCATTGTGTGCAGTAGCATTGACATCACTCTTCACTGGAACTTAGGGGCCCAAACCCTGAGAAACAGCCCCAGCCAATTATCCCTCCTCCACCAAACTTTACTGTTGCAGTACTATGCATTTTTCTGGCATCCTCCAAACCCAGATTAGTCCATCTACTTTGACAGCCAGATAGTGAGATGTGATTCATCACTCCAGAGAACATGTCTGCTTCAGAGTCCAGCGGCGGCGCTTTCCACCACTCTAGCTGACACTTGACGTTGCACATAGTGATCTTAGCCATAGAAAACCATTTCAGAAAGATCCACAGTTATTGTTGATGTTGCTTCCAGTCCCTGTTTGGAACTCTGTAGTGAGTGAAGCAAAAGGCTATAAAATACTTCTTTTTGCTTTGTGACTGAGCTGTTGTTGCTCTAAGATGCTCCCATTTCACAATAGCACACAATAGCAACACATACAAATGACAAGGGCAGATCTAGCAGGGCAGAACCTGTGGCAGAGGTGGCATCATAGGGTAGCACTAAGTTTGATGTCACTGAGCTTGTCAGTACGACCCCTTCTACTGCAAATGTTCATCTATGGAGATTGCACGGCTATGTCCTTGATTTTCTACAGCTGTGCTTAATGGACAGAAACACCTCACCTCAATAGTTTGAAGGGATGTCCACATACTTTTGGCCATATAATGTATGGCTGTATTATTATTATTATTATTATTATTATTGTGTGTATGCAGGTGGATTCAAGGCTTCTATATGGACCAGTGTAAAGCTGGATGCTAACTACTGGGTGCAACATTACCGGACAGGTTTGATCCGGCTCTTCTCTCTCCTTACTTCACTAATATCCCTCAGGTATGTTCAACCTCTTTATCCACAGCCAACCAGACTCCTTTATAGTCCATGATTTGATGATTAACTCTAATTCAATTCACGGCAGAACACTACAAGGTCAGCTGGGAAACCTCTGGATTCTGACTGAAATGGTACGCAGGAGAGATGGAGAGTTGAGGAATTCATTTTCATTCCCGCGAGTTTCCGTCTCTCCGCTTGCTTTTCAACCTTGACCTCAAGTTACATCAACTAACCAGATCTGCAGCGGTCATAAACGGCAGGAGTGCTGCAAAGGCTTTGAGAAAAACATGCAGGGCTTGCACAGTGATGAAATATGCAATCAGCAAAACGATATTAATCAACATATCAGGTAATGTATATTTCATGTAATCCTATTTGCCGACTGCAGTAAACTGTACTTTTTATTTTTTCTTCTGAATGATTAGATAAGAAGCCGTGCTTGAAAGGTGACCTAGTGAAATTCACTCTTCTTAGATGTTTTTTATAGCGATGTATAGTAACACTTCATTTACTTCCATCGCCTAGACAGATGTCTCATACCAGCCTCGGCATCCCGTGGCACCGTGGCATTATCGTCAATTACATGCTAATCTCACATGGAGCACGTTATTGCTGGATGGTTTGTATCAGTAATTACTTGCCTACCATCATAAAGTGCCTCCTAGCCTTCATGTAGAAGAGCCAAGATGAGAAGTCTCTGTACTTTAGTATTTTTGGTGTATCTGTACTGAAGTTTCTCCGTTCTGGGCGACTTTCTCCTTTCACTCCACTACATTTCAGAGTCTAATATCCGACTTTTTCCTCCTACATTTTGAGAAATCTGTCGTTCCTTTTGGTTTCTGTGTGTATAAAAACGTCACATGTCAAAACGAAAGAAGCGCAAAGCCAGAGCACCAATCAGGGCCCAGCGGTCACTTTGTTTAGAGCTGGTTTTGACCTGTTGGTCATACCGACCCAGTGCAGCACGCGGTTCAACGTCAGCGCAGCAGCGTAAAACTTTGGGAGAGTCTGTTCAACATAAATGATGAACTAACCTAACTTTGTGTAAATAGAGCTCAATATAGAAATATGTCCACATATGCAGTCGAGACTGACGCGGCTTTTTTCTGAATTTCTACAAACACCATTTCATTTTATAGTAAATGAGTTTGGGCTGGTTTATGTTTATGAACAGACGCCTACAGATCAACATAGTAAAGGAGCTCATCTGTGATCCTGAGTTTAAAGCCAGTTTTTATTCAACTTAAACTTGGAACTAAGTTGTAAATAAATCTGAAACTGAAACTTTGCTTGTGTGTAAAAAGTGATTTCAGAGCCACTCGGTTCTCCCTGATGGAAACTGTTTACCTTCAGTGTTTTGTGCTTCTGATCATTTTAATAGACGTCAGCGTCACTAATTAATGACGTTCTATTAAAAGACTGGTTTACCAAGAGAGACGCTGGAGGACTTTCACCTGAAATGAGTTCATGAAGCCAGTCTGGTTATAAAAATGATAACAGGACATCAGAGCCAGAATTCCTCTTTTAGTACTTTTACTTTATACTTAAGTACATTTGAAGGGAAATACTTTAGTACTTTTACTCCAGTGGAGGTCTAAAGGGAGGAACTTCTACTTTTACTGGAGGAATATTTTACCTTGGGGGTCTTGACTTTAACTCAGGTACAGGGTTTGTGTTCTCCATCCACCACTTATTCCAAACAGATTCACTGAGGATCTCATTGTTCTGAGAACACCAGGAGCTTCTTTGTTTGATTTGCAAGTTTTCTTAATTTTTGTCTTTTATTTTCTTAGTAAGGGCTTCTTGACATCGACTCATCCTTTCAGACCCAAACCGTTTTGTCTTCTCACAGTGGAAGGATGGACAGAACCGTCTGTGGGTGTTTTTAGGTATGAGGTTGAGCTTGATTTTTCTCCATGATTCCTCCCTGAGCTCTCTTTCTCTCACTTTTGCATAGTACTTTATCAAAATTACAGTCTGTGATTACTGACCTGAAGTTACAGATGTTTCAAATAGTGGTTAGGTTGCAAAACAATGGAGTATCCTTCTAAGCTGGGTTTTACTATCTAGGTCCACTAGAATTTCGCTGTTGTCAGAAGAAAAGCAAAATCTCCAAAACGGTCACTTTACAGCAGAAGGAACAAACCTACTTTAGTCTTAATGTAAAATGTGACGTTTTTCCAAGCCATTTTGGGCCGTTTCTTTTGGTCCATTCATCATGAAACTTGCACACAACGTAAAGGACAATAGGTGTTTTCAAATTATGTCAAAAACTGAAAAATGATGAAGAAAATATGACATTTTCTTCTCACAGCAGCCATTTGTTCCCTTGCATATTACCATCAAAGACTGAATAAAGAGCAAGGTTCATCCAGTGCAGCTCAGCGTCCCTGAGCTCAGATGGGAGCCATACATCACCCCTCTCTTTTTACCCAAATAGGCATAGCGTGAGATCTTTTCAGGCTGTGGCAGTTTCCCTTATGTTCCCTTTTTCCTCACTCTTTTATGTTAGAAACGCTTTGAAACGCTCTGCGTATTTTAATATTGTACCACCTGGTGAGCAATTATAGAACTATTTCCAGACTTGAATAAATACTTCAGCACTAATGATGAAATTACCGTAATAGCTTAAATTGGGGGGAATCTCACTTCATCTGAATGTGCCTATCATGACTTCAAACACCATCGCAGCGTATACCTGTCTGTAGATTGTTTTGAAATGTTTTTGAAGTGATAAATCAATTGCCAAGTGACAGAATCCATAAAATGAAAGGAAAATGCCATATGGTCCCCCATATGTGAAACTCTGGTGTAAACGCTTGCCCAAGGATGTATGAATGCATATATTGTCCCTGTCATTAAAAAAAAATATATATATATTTTTATACATTATTTGAACATCCCAGCTCGTACATTCTGTAAACATTCAGAGTCATCCAATAGAAACTGTCCAAAATTAAAATCATGTTACAAGGTCATACTTTAACCACTAGTAGTCACATTTATCACCAGGGATGATAGTGAAAATAATCTTTTAATTTGAGATCATTTCTCATTTGTAGCTCATTGAAACAAGCAGAGAAATTCAGAAAGTGCAGATTCAAACATTCCTGTCTGGATCATATTTGTGTTTAGAAGTAGAAGAAAATATTATTATGATTTATATCTAAAAAAAACGATTTTGCTGTGCATACGATCTTGTTTTCAAGAAAGAAAAATCATCCTTTACGTTTCTGGCACACATTTAATTCATTTCTAGACCAAAACATTTTAAAAAAGTGACAGAATTGCAAATTTAAATGGATACATTTAAAACTCAAATCAAACTCTGCAGCTTTTATTTACTTTATTTTTTTATACTTATCTTTTCACTTTTCTTCAAGGGTTCTTTAGTAAAGGAAACGGTTCTATTTAGAACTATAAGTTCTCTATTGGACCATCCGTCCATCCATCCATCCATCCATTATCTTCCGCTTCTCCGGGGTTCGGGTCGCGGGGGCAGCATCCTGAGCAATGAGGCCCAGACCTCCCTTTCCCCAGCCACTTCCACTAGCTCCCTGGGGGGGATTCTGAGACGCTCCCAGGCCAGCTGGGCGATATAGTCACGCCAGCGTGTCCTGGGTCTTCTCCGGGGTCTCCTCCCAGGTGGACTCGCCTGTGACACCTCCCGAGGGAGGCGTCCAGGAGGCATCCTAACCAGATGCCCGAACCACCTCAGCTGGCTCCTCTCGACGTGAAGAAGCAGCGGCTCTACTCCGAGTCCCTCCCGGATGACCGAACTTCTCACCCTATCTCTAAGGGAGAGTCCAGACACCCTGCGGAGGAAACTCATTTCGGCCGATTGTATTTGCGATCTTATTCTTTCGGTCATTACCCAAAGCTCATGATCTATTGGACCATTTCATGCTCAAATGGTGAAATGGTTCTTTCTGTTGATGGAGACGGTGTTGTATGTGGTTCTATGTAGAACCTTTTTGAAAATGCACTAAAAGGATTCTTCTATTCACACAAGCTTTATATTGTAACAATAGCATTATTATTATTACTATTATTATTATTATTATTGCACTATATTTTCAAAAGTATTCACTTCCTCATCCAAATCACTGAATTCAGGTGTTCCAGTCACTTCCATGGCCACAGGTGTATAAAGCCGAGCCCCTAGGCCTGCAGACTGCTTCTACAGACATTAGTGAAAGAATGGGTCGCTCTCAGGAGCTCAGTGAATTCCAGCGTGGTACCGTGATCGGACGCCACCTGTGCAGCAAGTCCAGTCGGGAAATTTCCTCACTACTAAATATTCCACAGTCCACTGTCAGTGGGATTATAACAAAGTGGAAGCGATTGGGAACGACAGCAGCTCAGCCACGAAGTGGTCGGCCACGTAAAATGACAGAGCGGTCAGCGGATGCTGAGGGGCATAGTGCGCAGAGGTCACCGACTTTCTGCAGAGTCAATCACTACAGACCTCCAAACTTCATGTGGCCTTCAGATCAGCTCAAGAACAGCGTAGAGAGCTTCATGGAATGGGTTTCCATGGCCGAGCAGCTGCATCCAAGCCTTACATCACCAAGCGCAATGCAAAGCGTGGAATGCAGTGGAGTAAAGCGCCGCCACTGGACTCTAGAGCAGTGGAGACGTGTTCTCTGGACTGACCAATCACGCTTCTCCGTCTGGGAATCCGATGACGAGTCTGGGTTTGGCGGTTGCCAGGAGACGGTACTTGTCTGACTACATTGTGCCGAGTGTAAAGTTTGGTGGAGGGGGGATCATGGTGTGGGGGTGTTTTTCAGGAGTTGGGCTCGGCCCCTTAGTTCCAGTGAAAGGAACTCTTAAAGCTTCAGCACCAAGAGCTTCTGGACAATTTCATGCTCCCAACTTTGTGGGAACAGTTTGGGGACGGCCCCTTCCTGCTCCAGCATGACTGCCCACCAGTGCACAAAGCAGGTCCATAAAGACGTGGATGAGCCAGTTTGGTGTGGAAGAACTTGACTGGCCTGCACAGAGTCCTGACCTCAACCCCAAAGAACACCTTTGGGATGAATTAGAGCGGAGACTGTGAGCCAGGCCTTCTCGTCCAACATCAGCGTCTGACCTCACAAATGTGCTTCTGGAAGAACGGTCAAAAATTCCCATGAACACTCCTAACCCTTGTGGAAAGCCTTCCCAGAAGAGCTGAAGCTGTTATAGCTGCAAAGGGTGGCCGACATCATATTAAACCCTATGGATTAAAATGGGATGTCAGGCAAGTTCATGTGTGTGTGAAGCCAGACGAGCAAATACTTTTGGAAGTATAGTGTATTTTTTTTCTTTATTTTCCAGTTATTTATTTATTATTCTAAAACTTTCTATTGTTCATTTCCAGGACTAAATCAAACAGCTTCCCACTGTGGTCTCACTGCACACGGCTAGTTTGTCATTAAAGAAGTATGCATTGCTTTATTCTTAAGGACATGAAGAAGGGCAAGCCACATGCGGCTAGATTCTAGAAAGCTGAGAGAGATGTAAAAGTCCCAGAGCATCTCAACAAGGGGGAGGAGAAAGGAAGGAGGATGGACGTGGACGGACCAACCACTCACATCTGCAGTTTAGTGGGATTTCATAACATTTGATTGCATAATAGCACAACCCCCTGGATATTTTCTCTCATACAGCTGCTGTGCGCAATAATTGGAGAGTTAAAACAGTAAAAATCTTTTCAGATGTGTTGACTTGTTTTGGAAATTGCAAGTAATTATCCAAGCAAGCAGGCACCGCATTGGACTGTATGAAACTGTTATTAGTACAGTTTTATATAACATTTTAAGTGGCCCGAAACCGCTGGCAGGTCCAAAGTTCTAACGCACACTCTCCGTTATCTGTATCCTAAGACTTGCTCAGCTGGTTAGTATTGTAGTCTGTGTAGTGAATAATAAGCCTCAGAGTGTAATAAGTCTGGGATTTTAAAGGGTTAAACTTTAGTTTTAGATAAATAGACGTACTTTAGTTGCCACTAGACAGAAAAATTTGGATACAGAATGCTGGACAGTGTACACCAATGAGGCGTAACATCATGACCACCTCCTTGTTTCTACGCCCACTGTCCACTTTATCAGCTCCACTGACCGTATAGCTGCACTCTGTAGTTCTACAGTTACAGACTGTAGTCCATCTGTTTCTCTGATACTCTGTTACCCTGTTCTTCAGTGGTCAGGACCCCCATGGACCCTCACAGAGCAGGTACTGTTTGGGTGGTGGGTCATTCTCAGCACTGCAGTAACACTGATGTGGTGGTGGTGTGTTAGTGTGTGTTGTGCTGGTCTGAGTGGATCAGACACAGCAGTGCCATTTCAACACTAACTTCCAAATATAAAAGCAAATCTATGATACACAAATAACCACACAACGCACAAAGAGTAGTGAAAGTATACATGAAATAATTCCTATTAAACTCATTTTTAAAAAATACATTTGATTGTAATAATTGTCGATTTTTTGGAAACATTGAGCACAGAATTAAATTTAATACTAGCACAGCCAACTAAAAACCTACTAGATCAAATTTGATTTAGACGACAGTAGAAACTGAAACGACTGAGCTGAACTAAGTTGGCAGAGAAGACAGCAAAATCGTGGCAAACGAGCGAAGCTGAAGTTGACTTTTATTCGCCAGCTTCATGTCCTAATTTTCCGCTCCACCTTAAATGGAGCAGCACTTACACTGCACTACCTAACTGCGGCACCATTTAAGGTGGAACTGCAAATTGGGACATGAAGCTGGTGAAGTCATCTTCAGCTTTGGGGTGAATGCTGCGTTTGTCAGAGAGAGCTGTGTTCCTCTTGTTTTACTACCGTGAGGAAAATCGTTAATTTTGTACAATTCTACATCAAATTAACGGCAGGAAACGAATCCATTCGCATGAACAGTAAGTCCCTTCTGCAGTGAGACGCCTCTCCACGTTCCTTCCGCTTTGGGTTTCTAGTCTTTCCGAGTCTGAAGTGCCAGTCAAAGGTGTTGGAATCAAAGTTGAGTTGCAAGTCTTCTTTTGATTTGTCGAGTCGAGTCTCAAGTCGTGAAATTTATGACTCCAAGTCATGTGGCCTCTTTTACAGTGGGGATCAGGCCAAGACCATGCTTCAGCAGGAAAACATTAGATGCTACAAGGCCATAAATCAGCCAAAGCTCTTTAAAACGGCGCTTCTCAAATGCTCTTCACGGGGCTTTTGTCCTCCAATTATGCATCTGCCTTGTTCTCAGGAATTCAATTATCTCATTGACAGCTCTTCATGAGTGGAAACAGGTGCAACAAATAGAGTACAGTTACATACAGTACTGCAATGTAAACACAGAAGTAGAGTATGTTTTTCTTAATAATCATCAAAATCCATTCCACCGTATGTTTATATTTACGCCTGCTGGAAAAGCGTCCCAAGAGACTGCTCATGATGCTGCTTGAGAGAATGTGAAGAGTGTGCAAAGATGCGTCAAGGCAAAGGGGGGGGGGGGGGGGGGGGGGGGGGGGGGTGCTACATGGAAGAATCTAAAATAGAAACTACACTACATGCCCAAAAGTTTGTTGACAACATATCAATTAATGTTCTGAAATAAAGTGTGTTAATTAGTTAATTAGACCATAGCCGCCACTCCAGTTCATCACAGGACCACTGCTCTGCAGTCGAATGCTGAGGCGCCACATACCCTCTTACCCAGGTGTCGGTAACGTGCAGCTCTGGAACCCCATGCGGCTCATTTGCTCTCCTGTTGCTGCTCCACGCTGCTACTTTACCCATCTTTAACCCTGAAGATCAAGGCACAGACTGCTGATCACCATAGCGATGCAGACAACAATCTCGCCTAGCTAGGAGTATTGATCATTTGGAGATTAATGAACTTATTTGCATTTTTGATCATTCCAGCTGGTTTCCTGACACGTTTAAACTGTCAAAGATTAAAACGTTGTGAAGTGAAATGGGAAAATTCAAACAAGAAGCCAGTGAATGAGATGCGACTTCAGCCTCGTAAAAAAACGAATGTCGAGAGACATTTTACCAGAAACTGTTCTACTTCTGAGGAAAAGTTTCCTGCTGGAGATGCGAGAAAATTTGCTACAGCTGAGCTGAAGCTGAAAGCAGAGCAAAGTAAGTCCGCGTTTTCATTTATATCATATACAGTATGTTTTATCTTCTACTAGGACATCAGCACACGCTGAGGCATGTTTACAGCCAAGATGGTAAAATGGACATAAAATGTTGTGGCATTCAAGGTGGTTTGATAGTTGTTGAAAGGACAAAATGGCTCTTCTTAACGTCTGAGTTACCAACTCCTGATCTCACCAGTGCTTAGGTCTGAGTCTGGTGATTTTGGCGTCTTATTCTATTGACAAAGCTTCTCTAAGGATATTTTACGAGCTGTCAGCAATGGGTCCTCCTTAAAGTAGCTAAATTCACTAATTCACTAAAAGGTGTCTGGATCCTTTCGGACACAGAGTAGTTTGGATTTGTTGTGTTTTTTGGTCACTGTATATTACTCTATGTGTTATTTCATGGTTTTCCAACCCAGATTATTATTCCGAAATGTGGAAAACAGTAAAAGAAAAAGAAAGAAAATAAAACACTTTAAAGAGTAGCTGAGTCATGTTAGTCCATTGAATATTCAACCAAGAGTACCAACTGAAACATAGAGGCAGAAAAGTGCTGAAATCACCTTTAAAACCATTCAAGTGAGATAAAATGACCCTGTCGGTCATTCCTGGACTTACTGGCTAATGGGGGATAACATATTGGAATCAATGAATTGCTTCTTTTTCTGACATGGTCGTGTGGCTTTGTGTCCTTCATTGTCACTTATGTAGGAGTGGTTCAGTATTTACTGCTTGGAATTGGTGCCTTTTAATGAGCTAAAAATTCAGACAACCAATCTTATATATGGTCCTGTGCAAAAGTCAGAGACCACCCTACATTTATTTAATGTCCAGTTAAGTTGAAGTTTGTACAGTGGGGCCCAAAAGTCTGAGACCACAAACGAAATGCTTTGATTTTGCATTCTACTGCAATTTCATTATAAATTATGTTGTCTGCATAACAATTTGAGTGAAACGCACAATCCTTTAAATTTCATCACAAGTTTCATTTTTTATTGTTTTATCTCCCTTTTGCCAAGTGTTCACTTGACCTGGCACAAACTCTGATCACGATTAATGACTAAAGCCTGTGATGAGAGATCAAACCCACATGAAAGTGGTCTGGACATGAGTTTGAATAGAAGGGATGGGACTAAAAAAATCTGACCTCGTTGTACAAAAGCCTGGACCTGATTAACGGCACAAGTTTGCATGAATTTGTGTGGTCACCTAGAGATAGTGTGGAATCTTCAGTATTTCAAAATTTATTGTGGGCTGGATATTTAACAGAAAATTACACAGAAGTCTCAATAACTAAATATAGATTTTTATCAGTGGTCAGTGTGTCCGCCTTTTCCTTCTATTCTTTTTAGGAGACTTGCTTTCATTTTTTTAAAGAAATCTGCAGATTTTCCACACCTCCAAAGTTCAGTCTTGCAAAAGATTCCAAAGTTGGTTGTACTTTCTCTTTTGCTCACAATCTAAGCAATTCCAAACACACTCAGCGATGTTTAGGTCTGGACTCTGGGGTGGTCAGTCCATTGTTCTGAGACCACCAGCGGCTTGTTTGAATAGCAAATGCTCTTCTTTTTTCTTCCCTTTCTCAGTAACAGCTTCCTGACAGCTACACGTCCTTTCAGACCCACAGCGCTGAGTGGTCTTCTCACAGTGGAAGGCTGGACAGAAACACCTGTGGATGTTTTCAGATCTGAAGCAGCTTGATCTTCTCCTCTCTCTCAGAGATCAAAGCTTTCAGTGCTGTTTATCTGATGGGGGCAGTTTTGGGGTCAATGAGATCTTGTTAGGATTCCCATGTTCTCTAAATTGATAAGTAATTTTTTAATTTCAAGTTTTGGAAACTCCTGACACTTGCACTTTGTTTTCCCTCTGGCTCTTATCTCAGATCTCCTCAAATATTCCTCTGAAACAAAACTTACTTGATGACCATCTTTGCTGAAATTTGAATTAGTCTGTAACTTTTGCACAGCACTGTAAATCTCAAATATGAAAATATTTGCTTCGGTTTTTGCAACAATATTTGTTAGCTGCTTGTGATTTTTGGCCAATTGATATTTTAGCCGGGACATATTTGAGAAACACGCTGTTTTTCTATATTTCAAGGAAAACAATCGAGGCACTGTGGCTGTAAACATTGACTGGGTTATTTTATTATCGTAGATGTTTTCTCTTTGAGCTTCCATCTGTTGCCAGCATCTCATTTCTTTAGAATCAAAAAGCTCTCGTTGTGTTTCCCAGGGACTTTAGGAGACAGCGTCACGCTGCTGGAATTAAATTGGAATGTACTGAATTATTTGATTACTGGACATAAAATACTGGGAAGGCGCCAGAGGCATTCACGTGTTGAAACATTTCATTAGCGCTTTTTATTCGCTTGGCTTGTGTGGGAACAGTAGTTTCCGCTGTATCTGAGGAACAAAGGGAAGTTTGCAAGATGAACAAGCATATAACCCCCCCCCCCCAGCCCCCCCGCCCTAACCCGATCAGATTTATTTATGTAGGCCATCTCGAAAGCCCAAGTCGGTGACGAGGTTTTCTAAATGAATGTGAAAAAGCAAACGTGAACAGCACAACAAATGACAGCCTTCAGAAGCAGATGGCTGTCATACTTCCCCTCTCATCTTTTGTTCTCCAGCTCTGAACACAATGTCGCCCTGGCAGTTGCCCAGAACAGTGGGTCGCTGCTTATTTAGACGCTGCTCTTATTGTTAGCATCATGAAGGAAACATTACGGGACTGCATTAAAATCTGAAGCCCTGGCAACCGCAGGTTGCTATGTTCTCTTGAAACTTTCATGCAGAGGTCAAAGATGACTCATTGAATATTTATTTCGAATTAATATTTAAAAGGCAGAAATTGAGATGCTTTTCATAGCACCCAGAGGAGAACAGGGAGTCTTGTTTTAAAACCCAAGGACTTTCAGCTTTCAAACGTGTCATTCACAGATCCACTAATTGAATTACCCTCTCCAAATTGGTGGATTATTCATAAGAAGTGCGATAGGAAGGATCCTTTAAATGGAAATCCCGCATCGTCCAGAGCCTTTAGACCGCACTGTGCACCCTCAGTCACATCTTATACCACAGTAATCCATCAGCTGCTTGAACTGCTGATCTCTTCACATAAAATCAAGCATTACTTTTTCCTAGACGTATGTTGTCTGTGTCATATCAAAAACTCCGTTTTCTCTTTTTGACATTGTTTGGAAATACCAGCTGTCTTTTACATTGTGTGAACATTTCATGATGAGTAGGCAAATAAATTTCATTCTCATTATGTTCGTATACATTTATATTAAGAGCAGTTTTATCTTCTTCTATAAAGTTACCATTTCACTGATGTTGTCACAAAGCAGCTTCACAGAATTCCAGTAAAGACAGAGTTTAACACGAATGTAAAACCCCCGGTGGGCAAGCCAGGGGGCAACAGGGGCAAGGAGAACCTCCCTCAGAGCTGAGGAAGAAACCTTGGGAGGAACCAAGGCTCACCAGGGTGGACCCGTCCTCCTCTGGTCAGACTACCTACAGAGTTATTATACTACTAATATTAATAGCAGTAGTATTAGTAGTAGGAATAACTAGGAGTCTATGAGAACATCAGTGTAGGGTGGGCAGCTCGTCCAAGGCAGGTGGAGGTAGCTGGGGCGTGGGCAGCTGGTCTGAAGTGGGCAGCAGGAGAGCTCGACAGTCAGTCGTCCTTCAGTGTCCGGCCGGACAGGTGGGTGATCGCTTACTCGGAAAAAGGTAGGGAGATGGAATTATGATTTCTTCCGATTAAAAAAATGTAAGTATGTAGTTTGTTAGTCAGTTGGAACAGAATCCTGTTAGTTGTCTTCGAAATCTGTAAATATTCTAGTAATATTTTGAAATATGAAAACAAAAAGGTTAAAATCTTGAAATATCCTGTGTCATCAAAATCATCAAATCATTTTTGTCTCTCTGGTGTCTGGGCAGATAAGAGGTAGATGCAAGCTGTCTCTTCCATTTGTTAGGCCTTCAGAAGCTTGACAGAAGGCCCTATGTGTCTGAATAGCCACCAACACTAATGAGCAGGAAATGACAGTAGAATGAACCGATCATGTTTTGATTTCTAACAGGTAGAACCACATTTTGGAGAAAACAAAATAATTCTAGCCCTTCTAGAAGTCCGAGACACATCATTGACTGCACATACAAACGTTAGCCTAACTAGGTTTCAGCCAGCTGTTAGAAATAAAATATGGCAGCAGCTGTTCTACGCTGAGGGAGTATAAAATTGCAACATACAAGTTAAAATATACATTAATATTAATAACATAATACTTAAAATGACCTAGAGGTGCTAGCAGGAATGTTCATTATCCCAGTGGTGTTTGTTTTCTTGTTTTTCGCTTGATTAGATGGTTGTGGTCTGAATTAAAGGCCTAGCTCTAATAGTCATGGTTTGCCGATGCACACAAGACTAATGAGGCTCATAAATGAACTATCCTGTGAAGAAGCTTATATGGCACCCTAACACTAAACATACATGATGGAGACGTAACTGCGTCCTTCTGATTCATGCATTTCTTAAAAGGCTAATGCTTATGACTCACACAGTTTATATGGTAGAGATCAAACAGTGTCATCCGTTCTGTTTCCCAAGACATGCGTCATTATATATTATATAAATTTCATTACTTTAGACAAGTCATTGACACCTGTCAGGCTGGTATATCTCCAGCGTGATGGGTATATAGGCTAATCCGACTTGCCCTTCCCTGTAACGGCGTGTTTGAAGGACAGATAAGTGTCATATGGAGCCCTCAGTGGAGAAATCTGTGCACTTCCTTCAGTGTCCAGCAATAAATAGCTCTGCACTGGCCACTGGTGCTGTTAAAAACACAAACTGTCTTGTGGAGAAGTTAATGAAACGGTCTGATTGACACGCCTTCTGGCAATGGGCCTGTCCACTGCGAATCACAATGCCAATTCGTTTTTCTGCAGCAGCCGATTTGGTTTTCGCTGAGAAGCTGTTGTGTCTGTGACTAGAATGGAAAGGAGTAACTACTACGGATGAGACAGCAGCAGAAAAGTAAGATACAAAAGGCAGAGAGTGGCTTCGGTGCGGAAATCTCCGCTGTGTCCTGAATGCGAAAGTGGGGGGCATCTTGCTGAGTGGGGTTTTAAATGAGGATAAATGTTCAGCAATAATTATTCGTTACGGTGCGTTCAGGCTTTTTGTCTAACTGATGTGCAAAAACTGCACGGCAATTATTCTTAATCCTGTTCACTTCTTGTACAAATGTCAGGAGTTTCAGTTCCTACCACTTTTTGCCATCTGCAGATGACCAATGGTTTCAAATCTGGGGGGAGGGTGGGGGCTATGATACCATGTGAGATCAGTTTGCCAGGTGGTTGTCGGAAAAAAAAAAATTACATATGTTATATGGACAAAAGTATGTGGACACCTGTTTATTACCTCTGTATGAACTTTTTGGACATTTCGAAACTATGGGGATCAATTTGGAGTAGCCCCCACTCCCTCATGGCTTCCACTCTTCTGAGAAGGCTTTCTACAAGATTTTGGAGTATGTGCAAAACACAGTTCGAAGGTCAGGCACTACTGTTGGATGAGAAGGCCTGGCTCGCTGTTGACGTTCCAATTAATCTCCAAAGTGTTCTGAATGTAGTTATGTTATAACTGAAGTTTGGGGGAGGAACATAACTTCTTCAGATTCACATCCTCACCTTCCGGTCCTGTGACGAAGGGTTCGCAATCCCTGCCACCACCCCATTTTGTCTCTGTTCCTCTGTCCTGCATCAGTCCTGCTACAGCTATTAGGGGGTCTGGCCTTCTAGCTACAGGCAGATGCTGGTCAGAACTCCAGCCCAAGTTCTCAGAGTTCTTACCCTCCCTCAATCAGTCTTCCCTCATACTACCACCGCCATGTTGAAGGCGTTGTCTGAACTTCCAAACTGGTGGTTCGCAAAGCTTGGACAAATCAACAACACAAGCTAAATATCAGTCATCCTTTAACATCAGTGTTTAATTTTCTAAGATTAAGATTAAGTGACCCATATTAGTCCCACAAAAGGAAAATTTCACCCCTGCATTCTAATCCATCCGTCAAGTGAAGCACCACATACACACTAGTGAACACACACACCAGGGGCCAGTGAGCACACTTGCCTGGAGCAGTGGGCAGCCCTGTCCGCAGCTCCCAGGGAGCAGTTGGGGGTTAGGTGTCTTGCTCAACGGTTGGTTAGGTGGTTGGTTAGTGTATTGGGTAACACCTCTGCCTTCTACACTGTAGACTGGGTTTCAATCCCCACCTGGCCAAACACCCTACACTACACCAATAAGAGTCCTTGGGCAAGACTCCTAACACCACCTTGGCCTCCCTGTTTAAAATGATCAAATTGTAAGTCGCTCTGGAGAAGAGCATCAGCCAAATGCTCTAAAAATGTAAAAAAAATGTTCAGTGACACCTCAGTCATGTACTGATGGCTCAGGGGAACAAAACTGGCAACCTTCCAGTCACAAGGCTGGTCCACTGTGTGGTTGCACTGGCCGGGAATCGGACCCGGCTCTCCCACATGGCAGGTAAGAATCCTACCACTGAACCACCAATGCAAGGATTTTACAACAATGTAGTTACAACTGCCTTCCGCCCGGAGACCGCTGGGATAGGCTCCAGCATCCCACCACGACCCTGATGGAGAAGCGGCTTAGAAAATGGATGGATGGATGGATAGTTACAACTTCCCCAGCCTAGGTGAGGTCGCTTTGGACAGCTAAGAGCAGCATTTCGCAGTACCAGCCAAATATGTATCATCATGTATTTTTTGTGAGTAAGCAAATCTTTTTGGTACTGCATTCATCTCCATAGACTATGCCTGGGCAATGAAGCAAAGACCATGAAAAGATCTCCAGAATCTGCATCTCCAGAATGATATATGGCCTATAAAGCATAAAAAGACATGCAAGGACTTGAGCCAAACAACAAGGTTCTTGCGTCTTGATTTAATCAATGCAGCCCTGCTATTGACATTTACTTTGGTTTCATCTGTGGTAAACAGAGAACACAGTAGTCATAAACAGAACAAGCAGAAAGAAGGTTCCGCTGGGGCGCACAAGCTCAAGTATTTTTTAGCACATCATCGCTAGATTCCTAACAATTGACTTGCCATATCAGCTTAGCTCATTCAGGCCTTGCTCACACATCAGATCATGCTGATTGTACCCGTTCCCTGTTGAGTCACAGTCATTTCGAGCCTCTGACTCATGTGGATATGGCTTGCAGCTTATAATTAGTGTCAGTTATGATGCGTGTTTGCTTGGCGATGATGCATTGCAGTGGGTAAACTGGATTGACATCCACATTTGATAGATCTAAATGGGAATTCTTGCAGCCTAAATTGTTGGAAAACATGACACTTGTACACTGATTATTAACACTGAAAAGGCCTTTTATAGTGATGCTTGTTTGAAAATGGGAAGTTAGTTCTGTGACCACAGGTTTTCATAAAACTGTTCAGAGGAGGCATTAGGGCCTGAATGCACTAAGCAAGTCTTGCTCCAGTAGTAAAATTGTTGTTTTTTGCACACCAAAGCAAGAGCACCCACACCTTATCCCTGAACAGAGGTGCCAAAAATGGTTTAGGCTGGAGAGAAATGTGCTTTCCAGATCAGCAATCAAATTCCACCAGTGCCCTGACCAGAAGACCTTGGATAAATGCTTTGGCAGTAAAGAATAAATGGAAATTAAGTCAAATTTGATGTAAAGATTAAGATCGTTGGAGCGATTTGGCTTCGCACTGTTCACTGAATTAAATTCTAACCTAAAGCATTCATGTTTCAGGCAGCTCCATTGCAGTCCTGACTTTGTTGAATGCCTTGAATGTCTTCAGGCCTTCATTCTTCAATATCAAGTAAAAAAATTTCCCATATCAATTTCTGAATAAATAAATTAACTGAGGAGTATCAAATGACCAAAGCGAGTACATCAAAGGAATGGTTGTCTTTTATATTTTGCAATAAATGAGGTCTTTGGCTGTAGATGAACTATGTTTTGAGGCAACACTTCACTCAATCGCTGTAACTTGATGTGGCAGTTCCTCTTATCACCCTCCAGAAATGATTAGATCTCTGGTGTTATCAGGATGTGGTAAAAGGGAATGCCAGACTTGTTTCCAGGCATACTTTTGAAGTTTAATCATTTCAGAAGCAACAAATGAACCCCTTCCTACTTGCAACAGAGAGTACACTGTATTTATTTATCATTTTATATATATATTTATTTATTTACAGCCAGTGGAACAAATACATTCACCAGCTGCTTCATTGAGTCCTTGTATCTTCACTCTTTGACCATTTGGTCGAGTCCATTGACCATCTAGGTGCACTTTGGGCTTGACTTCTGCAATTACAGACTGTAGTCCATTTGTTTTTCTGAATACTTTGTTTTTCAATGATCTGGACCCCTACAGGACCACCAGAGAGTAGGTATTGTCAACTTACTGTACTGACTGCACATTTCATTAGACACACCAACCTTGTTAGTTCAACTTGTAGATATAAAGTAGTTGTACAGTTAATCTTAGGCATCCACTACACCTTCATCAGTGGTCACAGGACGCTGCCCACAGGACGCTGCCCACAGGACGCTGCCCACAGGACGCTGCCCACAGGACGCTGCCCACAGGACGCTGCCCACAGGACGCTGCCCACAGGAAGGCAAAGTATACAGAAAAACAAATGAACTACAGTCTGTAACTGTAGAATGGCAAAATGCACCTATATAGTAGCTGGAAAGTGGACTTTCATGTACTTATTGCATGTGGTATATAGAGAATTCACCAGGGAATTTCATGTGCCACTGTATTTATATATATTTTTATTTATATATAGACACAGTATGTCTGAGAATCCTGTTACCTTATAACACACTTAAAGGGGGCCGTTATGGGCTGAAGGTTAGGGAACCAGCCTTGTAACACCAGTTTGGTCCCCAGAGCCAAAGGAGTGACTGATGTGTCCTTGAGCAAGACACCTAATCCCCAACTGCTCCCCGGGTGGATAGGGCTGCCCACTGCTCTGGGCAAGTGTGCTCACTGCCCCCTAGTGTGTGTTTACTAGTGTGTGCGTCATGTTTCACTGCATGGCTGGGTTAAATGTGGAGAGAAAATTTCCCCTGTTGTGGGACTAATAAGCATCAATTAATAATAATACTTTCTGAGTTCTGAGTGCTTTCTGAGTGAAATCTGAAAAAGTGATCACTTTCTTTTTCAAAGGGTATTCATAATGAGAGGTGTGCCACAAGGGTCTATCTTAGCGCCTGTACTTTTCTCAGTCTACATTAGTAATATCCCACAGTCCATATGCCTTCTGACACTGTAGTGACAGCTATTACATGTGTTTTCAGACTCAAAGAGGTTTTTTTTTATTAATAGTGACAAATAAGATAAACTATTTGAACATTGCCGATTTTGACGCCAAAGCCGTCCATTCAAAAAGATTTGGTAATTGGCTTCCTGTGTTTTGGATGAAGCAAGTGCTAGCCTTTGCCCTCACAGCCTAGTAGGATAGGGGGAGGCCGTTGGCCAGAGAGATTGCTGTCAGACATCACTGGCTTGTTTAGCAAAATTCGCAAACGCTGGCTGAATCCTGCCAGAACCTGACAATGGCTCAGAGTAAAGCTATCCAGCTAAGACAAAGTGCATCCGTTTGTGTGAAAAACAACACAGTAAAAACCCTCCGTTCCATCAGCACCCGTGGTCCGGACGGGATGTACGATTGCGTAGATTTGACAAATATGCATAAAATCATAACGGAGCTGAATTTAAAACTGTGAGCTGTTTCTCTGAGTCATTTTGAGGCACTTCTGTTCTCACACGGGCATTGGTAGGAATGTTAGACCTCCTGAAAACTTTATGCATGGTCACCTTGCCTCAACCAGCTTCTCTTAGCAGAAGCTGTCACAACTTAAAAACATGCCAACATTTTCAGAAACCACGTTTTGTTTTGATATAGCTCCATAATGCAGCACAACTCAGCATCCAGCAAACTGTGAAAACTGGCCAAAAGTTTGAAATGCTTCTCAACAGCCCTGCATCTTGGCTGTCAAAGCAAAACTGTATAACGAAGCAGAGATGCATTATTTACGGCTCACTAAAACCTCCACAAATATACTTCATCGAACTAGATATCATAATTTTCAGGTGAGAAATATTGGAGAAATTCCAGTTTAAACTTGCATGTTACTCATGTTGTAAGATGAAGAAGAGACTAGAGAGTCCTTAATATATATATATATATATATATATATATATATATATATCCTTCAGCTACACATTCGGCTTAAACTTTTACATTTCACTGCTTTAAGGACATGAAAAACAGGGAAATTGATATAAAGGAAAACTAAAAATGCTACAGATTTGCTGGAAATGTTCTGTGGAAACAGCTGCGTCACATCATCTTCATAAGACAAGCCGCTATGACATAAACGTCTTTTGTGTTAAGAGCTTCAGTCTCTTGTCAGTATCAGTATCTTCACAACCCACTTTTACTGCTGAAAAGCTGTGGTGACACCGTGTTCCCTGTTCTTGCTGGTCTTATTTTTAAAGGCTGGTTTCCGATTTTTTGGCAGCATCTTCTTTTGCGTTAAAAATGGAACTCTTGTTCTGCCAGAAGGACTAAAGAGGCGAGTGTGAGGGCAGACAAAACTTTCAGCCTCGTTAGGGTTTTACAGTTTGAAAGATAACAAATACTGTCAAATAAACTTCATTGAAAATTCATCATCAGCCCAGGCCTTGGAGCGTCTGGACCCTCACAGATCGTGCCGTATAGGGACAGCAGGGGCGGAGCCTGCTCCCTGGACAACCGAGTGGGAACCAAATTGGTGGCGGTAGGGAGGAAAAAGGGAAAGTTGGTACAACGGGCAAAAAAAGCTCGTAAGCCGAGTAATTTTAAAGACACATGGGGGCTAGTGACTGGGCGAGTGGACTGAGGGACGTAGTATTGGAGTCTCACTGGTAGAACGTGTGCCAAAGCATTCATTTCTTCTAACAGATTGTGACTGGGCTAAATTAGTGAAGACTGCTGCTGGACTGAGAATCGTCCACCAACCGAAATATCCAGCCAACAGCGTCCTGTGGGCAGCGTCCTGTGACCACTGATGAAGGACTAGAGGATGAGCAGCACAAACTGCAGCAGCAGATGAGCTGTCGTCTCTGACTTTACATCTACAAGGTGGACCGACAAGGTAGGAGTGTCTAATAGAGTGGACAGTGAGTGGACACAGTGCTTAAAAACTCCAGCAGCACTGGAGGGTCCTGAGGGTCCTGACCACTGAAGAACAGGGTAACAAAGTATGAGATGAAAATGGAGATACGAAATTTTGTTCCAATAACAGTGATATATATATATATATATATGTGTGTGTGTGTGTGTGTGTGTGTGTGTGTGTGTGTGGGACATGTGTGCCCAACATGCTGGTAAAGCTGTGTACGAAATCTTTTCAGCAGCAACAGTCCATGTCACTCATGCATGAAATTGACACGGTAATACATTCAATACAGGTTCCAAATAATATGTTCAAACTGACAGCTGCCTCTAAACAAGCCTTTCAAAGGCTAAGTATATCAGCTCGCTTCCAACGTCTCAACATCATTTTTGTGTTTGTTTCATATAAATGGTTTGATTACAGGAGGCAGGGTTGTTTTAAAATCACAGTAATTGATTATGTAGAGCAGAGCCAGTGTCTGGTTTCTCCTCAAACCCTCATTGCTTATGTTTCCAATGTTCTCTCAGCTTAGAAGCCACGGCACGTCATGAATATGTAAGTGATAACTCCCTTGAAGACAAGTCTCATAAGTTGTCCTGCTGATCAAAGTAAATTGCTGTGTTTAGCGCTGATCCCTTAGGCATACAACCTCCGCTGCGCTTTCCCACTCTCTGCAATGGATGAGCTGTTTACTCGTCGACCTCTTGGGCCTCAATTCTTCCTCCTTTTTTTGCTTCTCTTAAAGGTCAGACCCGAACATCATTCACACGAGTCGGATACGCTGGAAAAAGTGATGGACTGGCTCAAATAAACTCGTGGAGGGCGCCTTTTTGGCTTCTCCCTTTTAGTTAGGCTGTAATATCTGGACCTAGCAGAGTCTCTGCTGCCCTGTTCACCCTGTGGTCTGTGGTCAGTCACTCTCTACAGAACCGACTCTCTGTGTGTTTCCTTTCTTTGTTGAGTTGATCAGCTGCCCATCCTGTGGGTCTGCTGCTGTTGCTTCTTCTGCCTTGATCAGATGCCACTGCTCACCAGCCTTCTGGACCGGCTTGACCACCATTAAACTTCATGCTGGACAACGTTGTGCAAACCTCACCTGCATGAACTGACCCTCCTGCTGCTGCTGCCGCATGAACTCAGTCTATCTAATTAACCGCTGCTCCGCCTGTTTTTCCCGTTTTGTAATCTATCTAAATATTTTATACTAAGGCTGTTTGCTGTCCGGTGTGGTCCAAAGAAGGACGGGTTCCCCTTCTGAGTCTTGGGCTCAGACCCGGATTTTTCAGTAAAGCTGCTTTGTTACACCACCTGTTGTAAAACGCTGTATATACAAAACTTTGATGTGACTCTGACACAGTTAGTTGACCGGGCAGCAGGTCGATATGGAGTACTGTTATGGAATATGTGGGTTAATATCTCAGTAAATCATTGATTGTATCTGATAAAACTTCTAAAAAATCTAAATAAATCTGTTAGTTTTAATGAAAAACTGAATCCCTGCTCTCTACACAGTGGGAATTTAACTAGTGAATCCTGCACTTCAACAGTTCTAGTTAAGAAAATAAGTAGTCAGTCCCTCAGTTTTAATAAAAACAAGTTCTTACATCATCAGGACACTCGCTGGTCCATGCGAGCAGCATTAGGGTCAAAGATTAGTCCATTAACAGCAGGAGGGTTCAGAGTTCAGCTGTTGTGATGCAGTCATAGGTGTGTATATCATGTATTTTCCAATGGCTTCAAATGTGGCTCAGCCAATCAGATTTTAGGACCAGAACTATCCATTTTATAATCACGAATTAACAACCACCTGGAATACAATAACAACAGCCTAGCAACTCTTTAGGAACCCCCTGAGATTACACAGCAACACCTTAGCGACCACCTGGAATATCACAACAACAACCTAGCAACACCTTAGCAACTAACTGGGATTTCACAACAAAGGCTACTTAAACTCCAGTAATGACCTCTCCTTTTTCTTTCTTTCTTTCTTTTATTATTTATTTAACTATGTTTATGTTGCTTTTATTTTCTTGAATGATTTTACCTTTATTTGTGCTTTATGATCTCTTAATACATCAGTAATTTGTCTTTCATTTTATTTAGTTTTGGCAATGATTATGCTGATGTGATGTATTTACATCTAGAAATGATGCACTCATTTGAATCAAGCATGAAAATGTATAATGTCTCTCTGTCCAGTGGCTGCAAGTAGCCACACAGTTCTTATGACCTATTTTCTTGTCCCACGTTTGACCATGGAATTACTAATTTAAGGTCATTTTCTCACAATTTAATTCCAGAAATCAATGGCTTCTATACGGAACAGTGCCTTATCCTATAATAGCTCCTTTGGATCGGAGAGCGATTAGAAAGTTCTAAATTCATGCCCACACATTATGCTGAGTAATCATAATGGCCTGGGTGATGACATAGGTTAAGTGCGTTTGATGAAGCTTGACGGCTCTGGAGTTTGCAGTGTTTTTTAATTTATTAATTTGTGAATTTAAAATTTGGGGGGGGGGGGGGGGGGGGGGGTTCCTGCAGTTTTTCTAGAACTCTGGCTACGGTCCTTTGAAGTCAGCCAGGGGATGAGTCGCTGGACGAGCACTGCCCATGCATTATAATCAAAAGCGTGAGGGGTAAGAGCAAAAGAGCTCGCGGCCCCCCAACACCCGGCTGCTCCGGCCTTAACTGCAGCTCATTGTATATTCTCTCTAAATTTCACTGTTTTTGTTCATTGGGTGCCAAGAAAAATTTGGCTGAGTTTAAAGATGATGGGGCTGAGGTCTGCAGGCAGCGCTCCTGTGAAAGAGAAACATTGTAAGTTGATAATGATGCTGATGCTGCTGCTGCTGCTGCTGCTGCTGCTGCTGATGATGATGATGATGATGAAGATTTATACCGTGCTAGATGATGAAAAGCATCCTTTGACTGGGTTCTGCCAAGAGCACATTCTCTCCCATTCATTTTCATTTTTATTGATTTGTTCTACCTGCACTACTACGCGGCATTAGCTCTCTCAACGGAGTAAATAACAGGAACTTTCACAAACTTTTCAGTGAAGGTTAGAATGGCTAGGAAGGAAGGAGCTGGATGGGGGGGGTCTCCTTTCTTTCCTTCTGTGATTACACTTAACAAAACGTAGTGACACACATTAGTGCATTTGTTAACATGAACAACATATAAGGTGTTACATTAATAGTGGTCAGCTAATGTTCAGTAAACAAATCATTCATTACTGCAATAAAATTAGTTTTCACTGTATGTCAGGAATATGAAATGCATTGCTAAGACTCTAGGACAGTCGTGGGCTGGAGGTTGGGGAACTGGCCCTGTGACCGGAAGGTCGCTAGTTTGAGCCCCAGAGCCGACAGCGCATGCCCGAGGTGTCCTTGAGCAAGACACCTAACCCCCAACTGCTCCCCGGGCACCATGGATAGGGCTGCCCACCGCTCCGGGCAAGTGTGCTCACTGCCCCCTAGTGTGTGTGCTTACTGGTGTGTATGTGGTGACTCACTGAAGGACGACCGATTCACTGAAGGACGACCGACTGCCGAGCCCCCCTGCTTCCCACTTCAGACCAGCTGCCCATGCCCCAGCTGCCACCACCTGCCTTAGACTAGCTGCCCACCCTACACTGATGTTGACATGGACTCCCAGCTATTCCTAATACCAGTATTACTGCTATTAATATTAGTAGTATAAACACTTGTAGGTAGTCTGACCAGAGGAGGACGGGTCCCCCTGGTGAGCCTGGTTCCTCCCAAGGTTTCTTCCCCAGCTCTGAGGGAGTTTTTTCTTGCCACTGTTGCCCCTGGCTTGCCCACCGGGGGGGTTTGTGTACATTCTTTGTCTTTTCTGAAATTCTGTGAAGCTGCTTTGTGACAACATCCGTTGTAAAAAGCGCTACAAATAAATTTGATTTGATTTGATTTGTTGTTCACACTTTGGCCCAGTCCCATTTCACCCCTCGCCCCTACCACTTAGCCCTACACTTCTGTTTTGTGTGTTCGCGTCTAGGGGTGGGTGTCCCGAGTCTTGTTGAGATAGAGGGGTGGGGTGAAGTGTTGGGGCTACATGACCCTCCAAACGGAGGTTTTTGAGAGACTCCAAACAGAGAAATATGAGAAAAAAGTAAAACAGGTGAGACGGAGAACAAGAGACCAAAGAAACCCACAAATGTGGGAATTTTCTCTGTTAAAAATTTACAATAGGGCTACAACAAAGTGGACAAAGAGCCCTCCTTTACCACTGCCACCCTGCGGGGCAGCATTCAGTCAGAGTACTGCGATAGAGACAATGATGAAGAGGAGGACAAGGACAGTGAAGATGAGGATGGCGTGGTGTATAAGAAATTTAAGTATTGCCTTTTAGATCAGGAAGAGGACGATGTGGAGATGAATATGACGACTCCATCTATGCCTTCAGATGAAGTGTGTAGGACTGAAGCATGTGGGACTCTTTAGTAGCACTTTTCCACTTTTGCTGGCTGCTAGAAAATTATTTATTAGAAGTGTGTTAAGAAAAATGAAGAAACAATGAGATAAATATGAATACGTAATCAGTAATGTCAATACAATTATTGATATGCTGGGAAAAAAAATTACAATAATCATCTATTTATCTTGGTTTAATGTAATTTCAGTGGATTATGGACAAAAAAATCAGCTAGCTAGTTAAATTTCCTTTTCCACCTTAAATGGTGCAGCGTTACATTTTGGCACCTCAGGCATCCGAACTGCTGCACCATTTAAGGTGGAACCGGAAAATCCGAGCAACAATCTGGAGAATCTCTGACTTCAGCTTCACATCTCTGAAGAATTAGGGGGGGTGATAATAAATAAGTGCCCCCCTCTTTGAAGGCGTATGATCCCTAAATGTAACTAAAGCCCAGCAGTGAGGAGCTGAACTTTCCCCTCCTCTGCTGCCCCTGCAGACGGGCAGGGTCGCCTACAGAGCGGCGCTAGTAGCTGATAATGAAGTGATGCTCTTTTATTAGAGGGGCTCATTTCAGAGGAAGATCTCAACCACTGCCCTGTAGCTCAGTTCAGAGGGGCAACACTCAAAATCCAGGGGAAGGGGTAAAAAGAAGGAATGGGACGGGGCCTTAATTCTATCCATCTCTGTCAGTCTGTCGGACTGTATAGACTTATCACGCTGCTCATAGCACTTCAAAATATTGCTTGCAAAGTCTTGCAGTCATCTAATTAGTGTTGGACTTGACATGTCATTTTCTTCCTCCTACTTTCACTGTCCTCCTATTTTCATTTCACTTTAATGCATTTGACTAGCGTGGGCAAGACTTCTCCACATTTAGATGTCCACATAAAAAGCAGGACATTATTTATATAGAACAGAGTTATTTATGATTCAGATTTATACACTCAACTAGCTATACGTCCCTCTGACCACTGAATGATCATACTGTCACAGTTGGGAGAAAACGTTGCATCTCTGTTTTTGGATATAATTTTTAAAATGCCAGCTGATCTTCACATCGTGTAAAAGTTCCATGATGAATGGAAGAACAGAAATGGTCCAAAACTGCTTGGAATAAAATCCCATAATATTAACATTCAATTAAGTGACCCTTATTAGTCCCACAAACGGAGAAATTCCACCTCCGCATTTAACCCATCCATGAAGTGAGACACCACATACACACTAGTGAACACACACACTAGGGGGCAGTGAGCACACTTGCCCGGAGCGGTGGGCAGCCCTATCTACAGCGTCCGGGGAGCAGTTGGGGGTTAGGTGTCTTGATCAAGGACATCTCAGTCATGAACTGTCGGCTCTGGGGATCAAACCGGCGACCTTCCGGTCCCGAGGCTGGTTCCCAAACCTCCAGCCCACACCTCAAATCAATGTCGACATATTCACCAAACGACATGACCAACATTTGCAGTATAAATCAGGGATTTTGCTCTGGTGCACATGTTATTTTTGCAGTTATTTGTTTTACAAACATTGTATAAACTGCACATTTCTAAACATTATTTCATTTTCTGTTGGAGTTTCATATCAATGGATAATTCGTCTAAAAACCTACCACTAGAGCCCCATTTGTTTCCTTGGGAATTCTGTACTTTTTGGTTTTGATCCCAAATTCTAAATCCCAGTTTCACTGACCATATTGCTGCTGCTCCTAGATATGTAATAGCACACCTCTCTCTCATCCCTGACTTGTTGCATTCACAAGCGTCATTGTTATCATCGTCAGGCGTTTCAACCCACTGGCAATTTCACAGTCATTTCACCTTAATTGAAGGCATGCAAGGACACATATTGGGCATCTGAGAGTAAGAGCGATGGAGTGAAAGACTTTCAAAAGGCTGTGAAGTTTGCTTCAACCTCTACCGTCTGCATTCTTCTTCTTTTTCTGAAATACTTTGGGTTTATTGATTAGGCCTTTGTTGCTGTACCGTTACTTACACACGGTAGCTCTAAAGTCGGGAATTCCACTGATTTAAAAAATGTTTTTGCATACTTCAATTACTGTAGATGGAGTGGTGCATTTAAATACAGCATTCAAGAGGACATGATCAATTCAGGTTTACCATGGTGGTGACTGGAACCAGGGATCATGATGTCCCTATAGAGAAAATGCATTAGATATATTAGCAAACATGGATTTCTCTTCTATATCCAACATATTTTAGTCACATATAGACACATATGTGACACGTGTGCCAATTTATTTGACCATTTTCCAACAATATATTTAATAATATACAAAAGAAAGCATAGCTCACATGTGGATGGCATATATTACACATATATGCATCATGGTATATAATACAAGGTTTTTTATTGCATGTATATATGTAATTTATATTATGCATGTGTTAAACTACCTATCAGACACAAATGTATGGTCCATATATTATGCATGTATGTCCAATATTTTATACGTGTCCATCGTTCCTCCAGAAGGCTCTGCGAGTGCGACCAAGCCCCGAAAAACAACCCTGTAGCATCATCCCTCCTCTACCAAACTTTACAGCTGGCACAGTGCAGTCAGGCAGGTAACGTTCTCCTGGCATTTGCCAAACCCAGACTCATCCATCAGACTGACTGATAGAGAAGCTGATTTGTCACTCCACGGAACACCTTTCCACTGATTGAGTCCAAAAAATGTATTTTTTTTATATATACCTGACCCTTTCTGATAAGTAGGCATTTTTGACCATATATCAGATTTCCATATGTTTACAATGGTAAAGCAGTGATAAATATGAGAAGAAAAAATGTTTTAAATAAAGATTTTATATATATATATATATATATATATATATATATATATATATGACTCGGTAGGGTTTTCTAGAATGGTGCTTTCCATGTCAACTCGCTCTGCATTACTAATAATTGAGTTACTCAGAAAATGAGAAAAAAAATGACCTTTCAGCCTTTGAGCAGATCATGTATGAATGTTGGATAAGGTGTGGAAGCAGCTGTCCAGCTCATGACGCTAAGCGGGAGAAAAGACAGCCCCTTCACCCAGAAGGAATTGAGATTTTGTGCATGAAGGCAGATGAAAGCGCACAAATGTGAACGTTCTCGTAATGACGGGAGTGGATAATTTTGCAAGGCAATAAAAAGCCTCGCACCCAGAGCATGAAAAGCCACTCTAGCGGGGGACTTTTTGACAGCCTGTCTACTCCCAACATAATTGTCAGCATTATTATATAGCAAAGAGGCCTGAAAATAGAAATAACCTCTGCAAACAGATAGGATGCCACCGCTATTAAACTTTAAACAGAGATCCTCACAAGAAGGTGCAAATTGATTCATCTTATGTTGCAAGACTTCCTGTTAAAGCAAAAGCAAAAGACCATTGAATAGGGCAGTAAAATGCATTGACGAATGGATTTGCAGGTCGCACTTCAATGGAAAATGAATTATTGTCAGTTAATTATTCATAACTAATTAAAATAATATTTTAATGTAGTTTTAATGTAATAATGTAGTACGCCAAAAGATGAAAAATTGGTGTATTTTATATTGTAGCCACACTTCTTTAATGGTTGTAAATCATATCAACATAATTATATTCACTCCCATGCATTCGGCAGATGCTCTTATCCAGAGAGACTTATAATTAAATTGTGTGACGCATGTAAAATACCATAAAAAGTTCTACACTGGCATATTTGGCCCTTTTATTTCAAATGTGTAATACATATATTGTACTAAATCATAAAATAACCATGATGTCATCAAAAATTACGGAAACATGCTACTGGCTTCTCAGATATCAATGCTCCAGCCTGTATCTTCTCCTTAGTATGTTCTACTTTAATGCCTATTTACCAGTACCATTATAACACCATGGGTTGCCAGATATGAAGCACACTGGCCAGCAGTCACAACATGCTACAGCCATGGAAGCAAGCAAATGAACTGGATCAAGAGAGATTACATTAGATTAGCTGATTAACTTACAGTCTAGGACTCGACAACTCATGGTCGTCTTTTGCCACTGTTAAAGTTTGAGGTTCATGCAGGTTCAGTGTCTTTATTCTGGCAACCTGCAAGAGCTTTGAGTCTATGAAGGAGGGGGCAGGGTCGGTACTACGGAAATACAGCTTTTATACCATCATTTCGTTTCTTAAAGGAGAACGATATCTAACATCAACTGGCTCAGCAGTGTGATTAAGCAGCTTGCTTAAAAAACTCATTGTGGCAAAGTTTGTTAATTTTACTCAGTTAAATTGAGTTTTTACAACTTTCTGGAGGAAAGTAAGTACATTTATTAGTGTTAAGTCAAATGTACCTGCGAGAATCGGAACCACCTCGAATAAAGCTTCATGGCTTTATTAAGATGTGCATTCATAGTGTTGGTTCAATTAGGCAAATTACCAAATTTAGGCGATAATTGGGTTCAGTTAAAATACACACACTCAGACTTAATTGCTGCCAGTCCTGATGAATGAAAACATCACTTTCAAAACCTTTTAAGCAATTTAACGTATGCCAGAACATCTCAATAAGTGACCAAAAGAAATTCAAGAAGGAAAGTTACTGGACTCTATCGGTTTGGAAAGGACAGCAAAATCATGGTTAATTAGAATCAGAATTCAGAACCATTAGGCAACACACGGAGGAATTAGACCTCTGCATTTGACCCATCCGTGCAGTGAAGCACCCACACACTAGTGAACACACACACTGGGGGCAGTGAGCACACTTGCGCGTAGCGGTGGGCAGCCCTATCCGTGGCACCCAGGGAGCAGTTTGGGGTTAGGTGCCTTGCTCAAGGGCACTTCAGGCACATACTGATGGCCAAGGGGATCGACCCAGCAACCTTCCGATCACAGAGCTGATTCCCTCACCTCCAGCCCATGACTATGGGACTTCAGTGAACTGCCCACACACACACACACACACACACACATTGCCTAAGCCGCTTATCCTTCTGTGTTGCGTGGGGTGCGGGAGCCTATCCCAGCTGTCATTGGGCAGAAGGCAGGATACACCCTGGGCAGGTCACCAGTCCATCACAGTGCCCAGTGAACTGCAGTGAGAGCCATTGTCTCCAAAATAGAGAAAACTTGAAAGAGTGAGCGTTGACTCTTCACAGAAGTGGTCAGACTACCAACATTCCTCCATTCCAACTACATCATATCAGCCCTATATGCCCTGGAGCCCCATATAAACTGTGATGGAGTTGAGATTTCATGGTTCGTGGTGGTGAATCGTTTAATTGTAATCAAATTGAATTGTGAGGTCAGAGATTTCCATCCCTACAGAAGTTGCTTTTGCTTTCAATACAAATGAACTTCTATGCATTGGTGACTTCTAGCAGCACATTTACATGAGTGCAGACTTGCTACAGTCTATTACGACAGAGGTCACTAATAGGCAGGCCGTGGGCCGTGGTCCGAGTCCAGACTCAGATGCTGTCCTATGTGGACCTGGACCTGTAACCAATAAACTATGGAGAACTATTTAATTTGGTCAGGGTGGTCTTATTTTAATCGGCGTAGCTTTTCTAGCCCTTACGGTAGCTTTGGTGGCCGGAGACTCACAGACCAACCACATGTGTTGTAAATATCACACGTGACGCTGCTCAGCCAATCAGATCTGTGCATTACGATGAGCACCGAGACTCGAGTGAGTGACGCCACACAGGGGAGGGACGAGGAGAGAAACAGCAGTCAGAGAAGAAAGTGAGTCAGAGGGAAGTTATTCCACATGACGTGATCTAAAAAGAGGAAACTGACAGTAAATGTTGTTGAAATCTGACCCAACTGGACTTTATTTGATCTGATGTTCAGTAAATGTTGGTGAAATCTGACCGAACTGGACTTTATTTGATCTGATGTTCAGTAAATGTTGGTGAAATCTGACCGAACTGGACTTTATTTGATCTGACATTCAGTAAATGGTGAAATCTTACCGAACTGGACTTTATTTGATCTGCTGTTCAGTAAATGTTGGTGAAATCTGACTGAACTGGACTTTATTTGATCTGATGTTCAGTAAATGTTGGTGAAATCTGACCGAACTGGACTTTATTTGATCTGCTGTTCAGTAAATGTTGGTGAAATCTGACTGAACTGGACTTTATTTGATCTGATGTTCAGTAAATGTTGTTGAAATCTGACCGAACTGGACTTTATTTGATCTGATGTTCAGTAAATGTTGGTGAAATCTGACCGAACTGGACTTTATTTGATCTGATGTTCAGTAAATGTTGGTGAAATCTGACCGAACTGGACTTTATTTGATCTGATGTTCAGTAAATGTTGTTGAAATCTGACCGAACTGGACTTTATTTGATCTGATGTTCAGTAAATGTTGGTGAAATCTGACCGAACTGGACTTTATTTGATCTGATGTTCAGTAAATGGTGTTGAAATCTGACCGAACTGGACTTTATTTGATCTGATGTTCAGTAAATGTTGGTGAAATCTGACCGAACTGGACTTTATTTGATCTGATGTTCAGTAAATGTTGTTGAAATCTGACCGAACTGGACTTTATTTGATCTGATGTTCAGTAAATGTTGTTGAAATCTGACCGAACTGGACTTTATTTGATCTGATGTTCAGTTCGACTGTATAAGATGCTGATATTCCTACTCGGCTCCTTCAGTAAACAGTATATGGCACTGAGTCATGTATAAATACAGGTTATAGGGCATTTGCCACAAAATGTCCTTGCAAGCTACAAAATGGATTAATCACAATTGCCAATTATTGCTTTCCAAATGTGTTTTTCCATTTGATTTTCTCTGAGGTCAAACCTATGACTCTGTAAAATATTCCTCTCAGTCTGGAGCATTAAAAGAAGTTCTGTTCAGGCAGAAAATGACTCTAATACAGGCTGTCAAGGACCTCATTTTGAGAGTCCCCAGAACCTTTTCAGATCTAAAGTGTTTGAGTTTAGTGTGACTGGAACAGGATCAAGAGGCCCTAAGAAGATCTGCAACTTCACGAATCTTCCTATACATGGAGCTATAAGCTCTACTATCACTGCTTTTCTAAGCCGGACCACAGCGCCTACCAGCAGGTAGCTTCAGCCGAGTCAACGTGGAGCACATCCTGCCCTTATTCCCCAAGGGCTGGCTTTGATTCTGATGTGACAGCAATGGGCTCATGCTGCATTACTTCTATAGCTCTCAGAAATCTTCCACTAGCATTTCTAAGCTTGCCCAAAGATAGCATCAGCCCAGCCGGGTCAAATTAGCTACCAACCTGAGCATTGATCAGAATTGTTGAGTGTCCCTGGATACCCTTAGTGGTCACATGGTACAAATCCTGCCTGAGGGAAAGCATCCCTCTTCATAGTAGTGGCGAAGCGCGCAGGTCCATGGATGATTTGTTCTGTTGTCTCAGGCGTCTCTTGGACTGAGATGTTGGTCTTGTATCTGGTCGCTTCAAAAAATTATATTTATTTGTTACCAGCATGCAAAATAACTCAAATCATTATCTGTTTCTATTTGATGTAGCCAACTGGCATCAGTTGTGTTCATTCAGAGCAGGCACTGAATGCCAAGGAATGGCAAGCACTAATGCACAAGCAGAGTTGGGATGTAAGGGAATACAAGTATTGGAAATACGTGTTCAGAATACAGAAATCAGGAATCTGTATTCAGTCCAAGGTACGTTTTGTAAAGGCTGTGTTCAGAATGCAGTTACTCACTAAATTAAAAATAACATCTTTAAAAGAAACGCCGTCAATGCCTGTTTATTAAATGTTTATGATTAGTGCACAGCATCTAGCACACCTGCTCATTAGACAAGCTCTTCAGAAGACCTCAATTCATGGCCTTTTTACACATTGAAGTTCCTGCTAAAGCCTGAGTGGACTGATAAACCAATGTGCTGAGTGAGTGATTCATTCCAGCATTACTCAGCTCTTTCTAGGAATAGTCAAATGAATAATCTCCTCAGTAGTGGACATGTGTTGGTAATAAATTCAGCATGTGCGTTGAACTGGACCCCTGCCTGGGGGATTGTGGGAGCAGCAGGCAACGGAAGAAAAGAAAAGGTTAAGAATTTTCAGTAATCCATTTAAATAATAAGTGAATTTTCAGTAAATGCTACAGTGAGGACCAGCGAGAATTTCATGGAGAAAGGAATCCCAGTGCCTTTCCAAGCTGTATTGTAAATAAGTTCTGAATTCATTACTTTTTTATGGGTTATAATGGAAAATGCTACTGGACACATTTAGTATTTGGTATTCAGGCATCACAACTAAAGCATTTTGCCCAACTCTGTGCACAACAGTCTTCTGGAAAAACTGACTAAATTTAGAAAATTTAGAGTCAAATTCTGACCTTTTAATTAATGCTACAATTCTATTTTTAAGATTTAATGTCAAAATAATTAGAACAAAAAAAAAATCATAATTGTAGACTTGAACTTGTTAAATAAATCTTTAGATGTTATATATATATATATTACAGAGCCCCACTGGTCACATCCTGTAGAAATAAAAAATAATGTGTGGCCACAGCTTAGTAAGACGTTGGAATGAGATGATTAAGCCAAGGAAACAAGATCCTAATGCGTGGCCACGACTTAGCAAGCCACGATGTAGTTCCCACACCTTACTAAGTCATGGCCACGCATTAGGATCTCGTACCCACACGTTAATAAGGTGTGGCCACGCATTATTTTTATTTCCACAGGTTGTCACCAGCGGGTCTCTGTACACTTTAAAGCAAAATGAAATTAATGATTGTAGAATTCTGAGCTCCTCTTTAAATCACTTTAAATGAAAAGACAGAAACCTGGACTGGGAGCAGCTAAAGCCCAATCAAGGCTTAGCTAGAGGTCAGCGCTCCCGCTGACGCCACGCCGTATCTTTTGCCGCAAGACTACTTTTCAGTGTTGTGTGCGGGAGCGGGCGGGAAACCAGCCCACTGCAGATGGGAGCAGGCTGAAGCATGCATCACGACAAATCCGAGGAACTAATGAATTGACAATCATACGTATAAACAGTATGAAGTGATAACACGAAAACAAGGCCCACTACAAAGCTACAAAGCAACCGATCACGAAAACGACCAGAATTCTCAAGGCTTACAGAGATGGAGGAGATGGAGCCTTCAGTCCTACAACCACAGCTGCTTGGTGCTTGGTTTACTGGGAATCAGTGGTGTTTGGTGAAGTGTTTGATGAGCTTGATGGATATGACTCCTGTGTCTTTATAGCAGAGAATAATGTATTTGTGAATCGATTATGTCAAACACTGGATGTCAGTTCACCTTGATGGGACTGCGTCAGCGGGCATAGGCCTAAAGGGAGGGGTGGGACAAATGATTCCAATTTTCTGTGGGAGCAGGACTGAAAACACAGACCTCTAGTCTTGGGTTTTGACTGGATACTCTAATTTGGGTTCAGTATTGACCCAGTTTGAGTTTTTCACGACCACTCAAATCAGCATTAGTATGAAGAAGTCCCTGCTGTTGGTCAGTCATGGGAAATTTAGGACTCGTTTCACCGACTACAAACTTTGTGCTGGAAAAACGTCCGCATGAAGCAAAGACCAGGACCCTTTTCAGAACTTCTAAAGGTTCGTGCACGACTGAACAAGTGCCACTGAAATTCCTCTTACCAGGTCCCTCAATGCTTTAGAGTTACTTTCAATATAAGCCTCATTCCAGGTCTAACTATGGTCCTACTATGAGAGGATGGACTTAAGGAATGTGTGTCTCTTTAGACTCGTAGTTCTAAGCCTGACCACAGCGCATATTTGCAGATAACAGCTGCCATGTCAGTATAAAGCAATTACCCCCACCAACCCCTTCAAGCCAGTTTTGAAAGCTCATTTTATATATATATATAATCAGTTCAGTGAGATAACCAAGCAGCCACTAGCTCAGCTTTCTCCAGTGCCAGCCTTCCTATGGTGGAAAACCTGCACAGATCAGCTACAGTTCTGATTCAGTGGCCTTGTCTGCCCACGGGATGGCCACAGATACGAAAACTGGCCTGGAACAAGCCTCTGCTCAAGCATTCAGCTCACCATATGCCTATGTTTAGGCTGAGAGTTCCCAGGACAACCATGAATCATTCCCATCGTTCGTGGGGCTGTAGCTTAACTAGCACATGGGCAGAAAAGGAGCTGGAATAGCTGAGAACTTGACCGTAAAGGTATGTCAGTGGTGCGCTATGTGAAATATTACATGTCAAGATATTGATAAAAACGTTTGCTCAAATGTTTGTTCGCTGATTCCTTTCTGGTTTATTTTCTCGGTTTATTTCATAGCTTAAGCTTCAGGGAGGTGTTCTTCTTTCATCTGTCGTTACATGTTTGAAGAACTAACCTGCTACATGATGACCCGTCACAATGTTGTAGCTCCTAGTTATAAAGCTAGACTAGGCTTCCTGCATGTGGCCAGTTATCTAAATGTCCAGTTTACCCACGGATATGTTTGTGAAATGACTTGGTTACCAACAGCTGGCTCTACTGAAACTGTCAAAGCGAGTCAGCAGGTTTAATACATGTTTGTGATCTGGATGAGCCATTAATAACATGCGCATCAACACTAACTACTGATGATTTAGTCAGTGTTACAGATGAGCTACAGAACGGCAGCCTATATAACTACACAGGAACTTTCCTGTAGTGCAGTGTTAGTTACCCTTAAAATAAGTGGACAGCTCCTGTGTAGTTATTATGTAGTTACTGTGTAATAAACGAGCGGTAACATTGACGCTGCTTTGGAGGAAATGCAACACATTTAATTAATGTCATTAAAGTTCCATGTTATAAGGGGCGTCTGCCGTTCTGTCACATTACAGACTGGTTTAAAGCTGAAAACGGTTACAGCGGCGCAGCACAACATAAAATCTAGGGTCCCACTTTATATTGTCGCTAATAACTGTGTAGTTACATATCAATAACATATGTAACAACACTGTAACTACCAATGATTTAAGCAAGGTTACAGATGGATTACAGAAGTACAGCCTGTGTAATTACACATGTGTATTAACTCCAGTTTTGCCTCATATAATTATTATATTCTTTTTGATACACTACAATAAGCCTTATTTACATAATATTGCATTATCATGGAATAACAAGGTAATCTAACCACATCACATGAATTACCATTCTATAATTACCACTCTGTAATTGCATTGTACCTACCTAAAAACTGAAGTTGATACACATGTGAAATTAAATAAAGCGTACTTCTGTAATCCATCTGTAGCAGTGACTAAATCATTAGTAATTACATTAGTCTTACACATGTTATTTACATGTAACTACACAGTTATTAGAGGCACTAAATGTTAGGAAAGCTGTCAGATGCAGTGTAAATAATGTTTTAGTGTAAGTTGTTACACACTTCCTCTTCCTCTGGAAAGACTGCTGTTCCAGTCTGATTACAAATGTAATTACATTTATGTTATAACATGTGTAATTACATGAGAGAAAAGGCTGTTACAACTATTAAGATACACTTGTATAATTACCTGAGGCAAAACTGAAGTTGATACACATGTGAAATTACATCTGTAACAGGGATTAAATCATTGATCATTACATTGTTGCTGCATATGTTATTCACATGTAACTACACAGTTATTAGAGACACTAACTATAAAGCGGGACTGAATAGTTCTGTACACAGTCTAGTGGTAGAGCTCAGATTAAGGCTTAAATCCCAGCTGGGTTAGCTCTGTCTGTCCTCAGGATTCCTGAAAACATGCTTAGCTCTCATTAGGTTTGATAGATGCCAACGTTTCTCCTCTGCCAGTCACGATACGACCGACTCGCTGGAGGTGTCGAACAATGCGCTGTGGCGGTGAATCCTGAGGGCTTTATGTAGATTTGAGTGGGTGTACAGTACGCAGCTGTCGTCGCTTGACACTTGTTTAACTACTAAGCCCAGGTATTATTTAAGGTTGGTAAAATAAGACGAATTTAACAGTTTGTTGAAAGAAAATAAAAGAATCAAACGAACTAAAAAGTACGAGAAGACTTCGGATTTCAGAAGTGCAGGTCATTTATTCGTCTTGAGCGTGGAGAAAGCTTCCCAAAGGCCCTCGGGTACCACTCACACAGATACAGGGCTTGTACACATAACTTATACCCTCAGTGAGGATGGGGTGGTGTCCTAATCTCATGACTCCACCATCATGTCCGTGATGTCTGTACGTCTAACATATGGAATCATGTGGAAATCATGTGGAAATCATGTGGAAACCATGTGGAAACCATTATCTCCAAGTCCGGTCTGTATCATTTTGTAAAAAAGACATTGTACCAGGCACATCCTAACACAGCCTAGCACATCCTAACACAGCCTAGCACATCCTAACACAGCCTAGCACATCCTAACACAGCCTAGCACATCCTAACACAGCCTAGCACATCTTAACACAGCCTAGCACATCCTAACACAGCCTAGCACATCTTAACACAGCCTAGCACATCCTAACACAGCCTAGCACATCCTAACACAGCCTAGCACATCCTAACACAGCCTAGCACATCTTAACACAGCCTAGCACATCCTAACACAGCCTAGCACATCCTAACACAGCCTAGCACATCCTAACACAGCCTAGCACATCTTAACACAGCCTAGCACATCCTAACACAGCCTAGCACATCCTAACACAGCCTAGCACATCTTAACACAGCCTAGCACATCCTAACACAGCCTAGCACATCTTAACACAGCCTAGCACATCCTAACACAGCCTAGCACATCTTAACACAGCCTAGCACATCCTAACACAGCCTAGCACATCCTAACACAGCCAAGCACATCTTAACACAGCCTAGCACATCCTAACACAGCCTAGCACATCCTAACACAGCCTAGCACATCCTAACACAGCCTAGCACATCCTAACACAGCCTAGCACATCCTAACACAGCCTAGCACATCCTAACACAGCCTAGCACATCCTAACACAGCCTAGCACATCTTAACACAGCCTAGCACATCTTAACACAGCCTAGCACATCCTAACACAGCCTAGCACATCCTAACACAGCCTAGCACATCTTAACACAGCCTAGCACATCCTAACACAGCCTAGCACATCCTAACACAGCCTAGCACATCCTAACACAGCCTAGCACATCTTAACACAGCCTAGCACATCCTAACACAGCCTAGCACATCCTAACACAGCCTAGCACATCCTAACACAGCCTAGCACATCCTAACACAGCCTAGCACGAGTGCTGGTGTTTTTCCCATCTTGGCCATTCGGCCTTGAGAACTTCATAAGTTCACTTGCTTCCTAAACAATGTTTATCTTCCCTCTTACGCCCTACTAAGGCACTTCTTCCCATATGCTAGGCCATATTGTACTTTATTTATGTTTTATCCTGCATAATAGAAAATATTTTAATTTTGGGAATTTTTAATTTACATCACAGCCTTCAACTCTCAGCCTGATGTGATGTGTAATAGGCCTCCGACGTTCTGCAGTAGGAATCAGATCTGAGTGAACTGGAGAGAAATGGGGAAAACAACTCAGTATTATGAATTAAAATGTTTTTGAATGAAAAAAAAACTCTGTTAGCTCAAATGATCTGTGAAATCCACAGTGAGCGAGAAAGCCACGATGGTAAATAAAGCTTTGACATTGAGGTATGTCAGTGGGCAGTGTGGGGTGGAGCCAGTAGTCAGTGTTTCTCTACCTCTCTCACACAAACATCTTGATGAGGTCCTCCGATCGATACGTGCAGACAGTCTGATAAGCAGAAGAGGATGAGTTGGCAATTGCCTTTAACTGTATTTGGGCTTTCTAGACCCACAGAAGCTGCTTTCTAAAGAAGTGCACTCTAAAAGAGGCCCTCGAATCGTGGTCCATCATCCAGGGTAGTACTTGCACTGCAATGAACATGCAAACATAAAACCATTTGTCAGAGTCATCATTTCCGGTAGTTAGTGAAACTTGTACTTACATCAAATTCAAATTCTTGGTTGTTTTAAGAAAACTATAAAGCCAGTTGTAGGTTTAAGAGGGCGCATGAGCTACATTCATGACCATCAACCTCCAGCCACTTGTCTGCAGTGGTGGATGAAGAACACAAACCCTGTACCTTAGTTAAAGTCAAGACCGCCAAGGTAAAATATTCCTCCAGTAAAAGTAGAAGTTCCTCCCTTTAGACCTCCACTGGAGTAAAAGTACTAAAGTATTTCCCTTCAAATGTACTTAAGTATAAAGTAAAAGTACTAAAAGAGTAATTCTGGCTCTGATGTCCTGTTATCATTTTTATAACCAGACTGGCTTCATGAACTCATTTCAGGTGAAAGTCCTCCAGCGTCTCTCTTGGTAAACCAGTCTTTTAATAGAACGTCATTAATTAGTGACGCTGACGTCTATTAAAATGATCAGAAGCACAAAACACTGAAGGTAAACAGTTTCCATCAGGGAGAACCGAGTGGCTCTGAAATCACTTTTTACACACAAGCAAAGTTTCAGTTTCAGATTTATTTACAACTTAGTTCCAAGTTTAAGTTGAATAAAAACTGGCTTTAAACTCAGGATCACAGATGAGCTCCTTTACTATGTTGATCTGTAGGCGTCTGTTCATAAACATAAACCAGCCCAAACTCATTTACTATAAAATGAAATGGTGTTTGTAGAAATTCAGAAAAAAGCCGCGTCAGTCTCGACTGCATATGTGGACATATTTCTATATTGAGCTCTATTTACACAAAGTTAGGTTAGTTCATCATTTATGTTGAACAGACTCTCCCAAAGTTTTACGCTGCTGCGCTGACGTTGAACCGCGTGCTGCACTGGGTCGGTATGACCAACAGGTCAAAACCAGCTCTAAACAAAGTGACCGCTGGGCCCTGATTGGTGCTCTGGCTTTGCGCTTCTTTCGTTTTGACATGTTACGTTTTTATACACACAGAAACCAAAAGGAACGACAGATTTCTCAAAATGTAGGAGGGAAAAGTCGGATATTAGACTCTGAAATGTAGTGGAGTGAAAGGAGAAAGTCGCCCAGAACGGAGAAACTTCAGTACAGATACACCAAAAATACTAAAGTACAGAAACCAATTACATTTACTCAGATACTCAGTTACTCAGATACTCAGTTACTCAGTTACTGTCCAACACTGGTTGTCTGTCATTGTGAATCTGCTGCATTCCATGATTTCAAAGTACATTTGGCCAACCTGCTTATTTCTTTAGGTGTGCAGTATCAAACAAGATCAAACGATGGATCTGTTGAAGGCTC
Source organism: Pygocentrus nattereri (assembly GCF_015220715.1). Classification (NCBI taxonomy): domain Eukaryota; kingdom Metazoa; phylum Chordata; class Actinopteri; order Characiformes; family Serrasalmidae; genus Pygocentrus; species Pygocentrus nattereri. The sequence goes on along the minus strand of NC_051231.1, from coordinate 865,912 downwards.
CATATCACACAAACAACATTTGTTGCACAGGCCACATTTTCTGTTTTCTTTTTTCCAATATGTTAAATGGGGCATTAAATTGTGATGTATAATGTGCAGAAGTTCGTTCTCTGTCGAGGGTCTATGAACTTTTCATAAATCAATAATGTGTAATTGGACCAGGGTCGCCCAAATGTTTGGTATACAACCGTAAATGGAAGCTAACCTGGAAAAACAGCCAATCTTAGAATTCAATGTTACTGATAGCTCCACAAGTCTTGGCACCCTTAGTGAAGCTGGGTAAAATGGCTGAAAAATGTCCTTGTGGTTAATTACCTTACACTGCACATATGAGAGAAATGTAATCTTTAAACTGAGTAAATTTAGATGATGAAAAAAACCGTACGTATTCTCACAAACACCATGTTCACGTATGTAAGTATTCAGACCTCCCGAGCGCCAGTCTTAACTTCCTAAGTCAGTGTAGTGTAAATATGAGGTGTCAAGCTCTGTTCGTTCGTCATGGATTAGAGAATACACACCATACAGCATACTTCATAAATCAGACAATGGCTATAAAAATGCTATAAGCGTGGAAATGTCCAGATCCACTGGGCCATAATTAAGAGCTGTAGTGAACCCACCTGTAGTGAACCCACCTGGAAGAGGACATGAATGTATTTTTCCCCCACAGACAGGGAGAGGGATGAGTAGAGGGTCCGCAGAGTCACCAAAACGACAATAAGACACAATTTAATCACGAACAAACTATTTTTCTTTCATCTATTATTGGTCTGACTCAATATCCCCTTAGTCAGCCTACAGCAGCTCAGCCCTGCCCTTTCGTGTTGAAATTCTAATGAATATTTTAGCCCAAGGTTCATTTTTTTGAATGAGACAATAACGGCAGATAATCAGTTCTATACAATGAATGAACACCGTATTCAGTATATCTACCTCGTTTCTACCCTCACTGTCCACTTTATCAGCTCCACTGACCGTATAGCTGCACTCTGTAGTTCTACAGTTACAGACTGTAGTCCATCTGTTTCTCTGTTACCCTGTTCTTCAGTGGTCAGGGTTAGTGTGTGTTGCGCTGGTGCGAGTGGATCAGACACAGCAGTGCTGCTGGAGTTTTTAAGCACTGTGTCCACTCACTGTCTACTCTAGACACTCCAACCTTGTCGGTCCACCTTGTAGATGTAAAGTCAGAGACGACAGCTCATCTGCTGCTGCACAGTTTGTGTTGGTCATCCTCTAGTCCTTCATCAGTGGTCACAGGACGCTGCCCACAGGACGCAGCCAGCAGCTCTGCTGTGTCTCCTAATAAAACGATAAAATGCTCAGTGAGTATATAACAAGGGAAAACAAGAAAATGCAAAATAGGCCCTTTAACTCAAAAACTCAGAGGGACACTAACTAATTTAAATAATTTAATAATTGTAACTGCTTTATACCACATGTTTCATATTACTATCACAATCACTGCCACCTTACTATATTCTTAAGTACTTAAATCTGGTGTACATCCTGTAAATTTCTCTATATTGTCTTAAATTATTAGTAAAGTGTTTATTCTTTTACATAAATGGCTGCAACTGTAACAACTGCAATTTCCCCCTGGGATCAATAAAGGAATCTGAATCTGAATCTAAAAGCCAGTGCTAATACAATCTAACCTCTCTTTATCCCTCACAATGAAACTGTTTGGTGCCTTTTGTGCCTTTCAGACTGATACATGTGGATATACTATTGTAAATGTGATATATATGCTCTGTTCTGATTGGGTGCAAAAGCCCCCTCCGTGCTAAAACACCCCTTAGAGCTTCAGTTTGAAGGGGTAGAGCTAAACTGCTGTTGGCTAAATAAGTGAATATATGTAAATAATTCGTTTTTTCTCACGTCACAGAAACTACAAAAGTAAAATGAGTTGTGTTTGCAGCCTTGTTTGTATCTATAGACCCTATGGACTGGCAGTCAATTGTACATTTAGACTCTATAACAGTTTTTACATACTGCACCAAACTGCTTCATCTCAAAAAAGCAAGGGACCTTTTTAATCTTTTAATCATGAAATGTTCACCCAGTGCGAAGGGCAGCTGGTGTTTGTAGCCGATGGCTGTAGGGTTTTGGTTTTAGGGTGATGATATGTTGGTACTCACGCCCCGTAAGACAGTTCTGTTGAGGTTTCACGGCTGTGGTCCACCGGGACTCAGTCATTTGTGAGCACAGAGCAATTTTCCAGCCCAATTTCCATGAACACCATGGGTGTTTATTTAATCTGAGAAGTAGTTTTCTCACACCTTTGTGTTTGAGCGCCCAGTTTCACCTCACAGTTCAACCACACACTTCATGATTCAGACGTTTGAGCAAACAGGGAAGAAAGAAGAGCAGAATGATAGTGAAGATCAAAGGTGTCAAACTGCTGTCAGGACAGCGGAGACAGCTTTCTGCTTGGCTGATTAACATTCTCAGAAGCCTCAGCGTTCGAACGGGAGAGCGTTAATGAAGTACGCCCAGAGGTCAAAACGACAGCAACAGTAAGCGGCGTTACACACGGGCAAGAACCTTATTGTAAATTCACTGTGGAGCTTTGCACAGGCACTGAAATGATGTACTGTCCAAAAAATGAGATGAAAAACCTAAATGTGTTAGATTGTGCTCCACTTTCCCTTGTTTACAGCCAGGGTGAGGAGGTTTCTCTCTGAAAGTATCCTGAACCATTTACATTTATATTTAGTCATTTAGCAGGTGCTCTTATCCAAGGTGGAGCGGAGGCCAAAGTAATATATAGCACCCAGGGCTACTGCAAGAATCAAGAATCTACAAATACATAAATACGAGCTCACACACTCACACACTGAGTGCAATTTTAAGTATGTGAACAAGGCACTAAATTTACTGACTTACACTATAGTGCCAAAAGTATTCGCTCATCTACCTTTACGCGCATATGAACTTGAGTGACGTCCCATTCTTAATCCATAGGGTTTAATATGTCGGCTCACCCTTTGCAGCTTTAACAGCTTCAGCTCTTCTGGGAAGGCTTTCCACAAGGGTTAGGAGTGTTTATGGGAATTTTTGTTCTTCCAGAAGCAGATTTGTGAGGTCAGACGCTGATGTTGGACGAGAAGAGAACACGTCTCCACTGCTCTAGAGTCCAGTAGCGGCGCTTTACTCCACTGCATTCCACGCTTTGCACTGCGCTTGGTGATGTAAGGCTTGGATGCAGCTGCTCGCCATGGAAACCCATTCCATGAAGCTCTCTACGCTGTTCTTTAGCTGATCTGAAGGCCACATGAAGTTTGGAGGTCTGTAGTGATTGACTCTGCAGAAAGTCGGTGACCTCTGCGCACTATGCCCCTCAGCATCCGCTGACCGCTCTGTCATTTTACGTGGCCGACCACTTCGTGGCTGAGCTGCTGTCGTTCCCAGTCGCTTCCACTTTGTTATAATCCCACTGACAGTGGACTGTGGAATATTTAGTAGTGAGGAAATTTCACGACTGGACTTGCTGCACAGGTGGCGTCCGATCACGGCACCACGCTGGAATTCACTGAGCTCCTGAGAGCGACCCATTCTTTCACTAATGTCTGTAGAAGCAGTCTGCAGGCCGAGGGGCTCGGCTTTATACACCTGTGGCCACGGAAGTGACTGGAACACCTGGATTCAGTGATTTGGATGGGGGAGGGAAACTTCTTGCAATAAAGTATATGTCAGTGAGGCAAGTCATCTCAGACAACTATATAGTAAGTATAAAACCTGTATTTATCAAAGTATAAATGATGTCCTATCATACTGAAGTGCCAGTCGCAGTGTCAGTCCGTCTCTCCTGACTCCTGACTCACTGTGTTTTCTCATGTTTCCAATTGACACAAGCAGGAAAAGCTCCTTTCACATGATGCACTGCTTGTTGGCACAATGTTATGACCCAGTGTAGTTCACACAAAGGGACATAAACCATACGGTGAAAATCAGTTTGAAGAGGTTACCAACGGTTACTAGGCTGTCACCTCGATCTCACACGTTAAAAAGTGTTAATCACTGATGGAAGCGGATCTCCTGTCCTGGCGCAGCGCTGAAGAGGGACAGCTGTGCACTTTTCTCCGCTTTGCAGAATCCATAGTGATGACAAACAAACGGCAGGTCCACTTCAGTGTGTGCTCTACAGCCAGGAATGTTGCTCAGTGCAGTTAAACTTTTCCACGTCATTTTCCTCAAACTGATCACGGATTTCTTGAATGCTTCTGTTCAGTAAACGCACAATCCAGTTCCTCACAGTTGAGTCAGCATCTGATCCAGTCACTGTCACTTTTCCAGTGTGGCACCCGAGTCAGTTCCCCCTCAAACTCATGCCAAAAGTTTTGAAGCTTGTCTAGGTGTTGTCTGGCACATTGCAAGCGGCTGCTTTGTGAAGCAGCAACATCTTTGCTTTCTGGCAGCTCAACCGTGCAGCGCATTTCTGTTCAAATACGTCTTTATTGTCTATCTTGAAACAGCCAAACCACTTTTACTGCAGAGCAGCCTGTATTTCCGCTGAAGTTGCTTGTGGATTTTTTACCATCCCAACCAGTTTTCCTGGCAGCTGTGGCTGAAATCTTTGTTGGTATATCTGACCGCGTGTTGGTATATCTGACCGCGTGTTGGTGTTGGTATATCTGACCGCGTGTTGGTATATCTGACCGCGTGTTGGTGTTGGTATATCTGACCGTGTGTTGGTATATCTGACCGCGTGTTGGTATATCTGACCGCGTGTTGGTATATCTGACCGCGTGTTGGTATATCTGACCGTGTGTTGGTGTTGGTATATCTGACCGCGTGTTGGTATATCTGACCGCGTGTTGGTGTTGGTATATCTGACCGCGTGTTGGTATATCTGACCGCGTGTTGGTGTTGGTATATCTGACCGCGTGTTGGTATATCTGACCGCGTGTTGGTGTTGGTATATCTGACCGTGTGTTGGTATATCTGACCGCGTGTTGGTATATCTGACCGCGTGTTGGTATATCTGACCGTGTGTTGGTATATCTGACCGCGTGTTGGTGTTGGTATATCTGACCGTGTGTTGGTATATCTGACCGTGTGTTGGTATATCTGACCGCGTGTTGGTGTTGGTATATCTGACCGTGTGTTGGTATATCTGACCGTGTGTTGGTATATCTGACCGCGTGTTGGTGTTGGTATATCTGACCGCGTGTTGGTATATCTGACCGCGTGTTGGTATATCTGACCGTGTGTTGGTATATCTGACCGTGTGTTGGTATATCTGACCGCGTGTTGGTATATCTGACCGCGTGTTGGTATATCTGACCGTGTGTTGGTATATCTGACCGCGTGTTGGTATATCTGACCGCGTGTTGGTATATCTGACCGTGTGTTGGTATATCTGACCGCGTGTTGGTATATCTGACCGTGTGTTGGTATATCTGACCGCGTGTTGGTATATCTGACCGCGTGTTGGTATCAGCAGAACCCCTAATTCTCCACTTCTTCATCAGAGTTTGAACACTACTGATAACACTGGTCACTTCATATTTCTGGATTTCTTTTTATATCCTTCTCCTGATTTATTAAACTCATCTGTTCTTGCAGGTCCTGCAACAGCTCTTTTCTTTTCCCCATGACTCAGTGTCCAGCAAAGTCACTGCAAGGAATATGTGGAATTGTTTGTGCTATAAAGTTTGCATAGGCAACATTTTAAGCTTTGTTTTTTCATCAATATATACAATTTCACTCAGGATGAGGGTCAGGATTAGGTATGGGGCTGAGGTTAAGGTTAGGGTTAGGATTAGGGCCAGGATGAGGGTCAGGATTAGGTATAGGGATGAGGTTAAGGTTTGGGTTAGGATTAGGGCCAGGATGAGGGTCAGGATTAGGTATGGGGCTGAGGTTAAGGTAAGGGTTAGGATTAGGGCCAGGATGAGGGTCAGGATTAGGTATAGGGATGAGGTTAAGGTTTGGGTTAGGATTAGGGCCAGGATTAGGGTCAGGATTAGGTATGGGGCTGAGGTTAAGGTTAGGGTTAGGATTAGGGCCAGGATGAGGATCAGGATTAGGTATGGGGCTGAGGTTAAGGTTACGGTTAGGATTAGGGCCAGGATGAGGATCAGGATTAGGTATGGGGCTGAGGTTAAGGTTAGGGTTAGGATTAGGGCCAGGATGAGGGTCAGGATTAGGTATGGGGCTGAGGTTAAGGTTACGGTTAGGATTAGGGCCAGGATGAGGATCAGGATTAGGTATGGGGCTGAGGTTAAGGTTAGGGTTAGGATTAGGGCCAGGATGAGGGTCAGGATTAGGTATGGGGCTGAGGTTAAGGTAAGGGTTAGGATTAGGGCCAGGATGAGGGTCAGGATTAGGTATGGGGCTGAGGTTAAGGTTTGGGTTAGGATTAGGGCCAGGATGAGGGTCAGGATTAGGTATGGGGCTGAGGTTAAGGTAAGGGTTAGGATTAGGGCCAGGATGAGGGTCAGGATTAGGTATGGGGCTGAGGTTAAGGTAAGGGTTAGGATTAGGGCCAGGATGAGGGTCAGGATTAGGTATGGGGCTGAGGTTAAGGTTAGGGTTAGGATTAGGGCCAGGATGAGGGTCAGGATTAGGTATGGGGCTGAGGTTAAGGTTAGGGTTAGGATTAGGGCCAGGATGAGGGTCAGGATTAGGTATGGGGCTGAGGTTAAGGTTAGGGTTAGGATTAGGGCCAGGATGAGGGTCAGGATTAGGTATGGGGCTGAGGTTAACGTTTGGGTTAGGATTAGGGCCAGGATGAGGGTCAGGATTAGGTATGGGGCTGAGGTTAAGGTTAGGGTTAGGATTAGGGCCAGGATGAGGATCAGGATTAGGTATGGGGCTGAGGTTAAGGTTAGGGTTAGGATTAGGGCCAGGATGAGGGTCAGGATTAGGTATGGGGCTGAGGTTAAGGTTAGGGTTAGGATTAGGGCCAGGATGAGGGTCAGGATTAGGTATGGGGATGAGGTTAAGGTTAGGGATAGGATTAGGGCCAGGATGAGGGTCAGGATTAGGTATGGGGCTGAGGTTAAGGTTAGGGTTAGGATTAGGACCAGGATGAGGGTCAGGATTAGGTATGGGGCTGAGGTTAAGGTTAGGGTTAGGATTAGGGCCAGGATGAGGGTCAGGATTAGGTATGGGCCTGAGGTTAAGGTTTGGGTTAGGATTAGGGCCAGGATGAGGGTCAGGATTAGGTATGGGGCTGAGGTTAAGGTTAGGGTTAGGATTAGGACCAGGATGAGGGTCAGGATTAGGTATGGGGCTGAGGTTAAGGTTAGGGTTAGGATTAGGGCCAGGATGAGGGTCAGGATTAGGTATGGGGATGAGGTTAAGGTTAGGGATAGGATTAGGGCCAGGATGAGGGTCAGGATTAGGTATGGGGCTGAGGTTAAGGTTAGGGTTAGGATTAGGACCAGGATGAGGGTCAGGATTAGGTATGGGGCTGAGGTTAAGGTTAGGGTTAGGATTAGGGCCAGGATGAGGGTCAGGATTAGGTATGGGCCTGAGGTTAAGGTTAGGGTTAGGATTAGGGCCAGGATGAGGGTCAGGATTAGGTGTGGGGCTGAGGTAAGTTAAGGTATGTAAAGTATCAACAGAACATCTTCAAGATATTTACTTCAGTGTATTCAGATGCATCATTGCTGCTACTTCACTGATATGTTATTGATATGTTACTAATAATCTGTTAAGTAATAATAATAATAATAATAATAATAACAATAATGCCACGCTAGGCTTTTCTCTGATGCTTCACTCACATTAAATCTCTAGACTTTTGAATGCATTTATAATACCTTTTAAGTTACGTTACGTTTATCAGTCAACTTTACTAATAGATTACTTAATTATTAGTAATTTATCCGTCTAAATCTATCTTTAAACTCTTAAGAGTAAGTTGCCTTATTACTTGGAGTTCAATAAAATCCAAATAAAATCAAATCCTGTTTTCAGGGTGTAATTTATCATCACCTTAGCACTTTAACAGGGAGGCTGATGAATGTTCGCAGCTTGTATCAGTGTTGTGAACCAGATTAAATGAGCAAGTCTGTTTTAACAGATGCTTCCTTAGTGCACAGAATCCACAAGCACACAATATTTCTGAATATCTTTGCTTTCTTTTTTATTCGAGTCGATAAAATCATATCTGTGGCACATTAAAAAACGAGCTGTTGAAAATGGAAATCAGGTGAACATATTTAGACTTTAACAAGGTGTGACACAGATTAAATGTGTTCCTATGATGTAATATCGCTCTACTTGAATGGAAGACATAAATGAGCTACTGAGGCTTTCACCAAAGCTCTGCTCTATTTTGACTTTCAAAGAATATGCAAATATTTTAGCACTCTAGTTCACTCTAGTGGCTCTTGTGGCGTCACATCATCGGCTCATTTTGTCCTCTGATTGCTGCGCCGTGTGCTTTTGTTTGAATGTGACTTGTTGAAATAACAGTAATAACAATAATAATAATAATAATAATAATAATAATAATAATAATACCGCCACTGTTCCCTTCATTTCTCCAACATTTCCTTGAATATGAGAAAAAACCCAGTGATTTTAAAACGGTTACTGATGTCCAGCTGTCAGAAAGCGGGGAGCAAAGCTCACGGTGATGTACGAGCGACTTGAACAGAAAATCAATAAGCTTTCCACGGTCCGCTATTGACTTAACAGCACACGCCGGCCACCTCGGAGAGCTTTTTAAAACAGATTGTGCGTGTGGCGTGTCACAGGCAAGCCCCCTCGATATGATCTCTCCAACCAGTATCTCGCCTCACCATGCTCTCGGATTTGGCCGGACCGTGCCGCTTGCCCCCGGATTGGATTTGAATTTGGGCAGCCGCACTCGGAGTCACACTCCCTGAGCAACATCCATCACCCATGTCAACGTTGATAAAGGCGCGAGAGCCGGCAATCACTTCTGAATTTTTAAAGTTCCAGCGCACCTTTCTCATTTTCTTTTCCCATCTCGCCTCAGCCTGCAGTCTTATTTACCTGCCGCACTCGAGGAATGCTTCACATCACTTCACTCTAACTGAGTGCCATTTCACTGACTTTGCAAAAGTTCTGCAAATTAGGCCGTTTTCACAACAAACGGAAGTGCATAGACGCTGAGTAGCACTTACTTTGCTTTATTCTCTTTTTTGCAATCAAAGTGTGTTTATTTGTAAGATAGTGCTAAAATGTCCAAAATACAGTAAGCAACAAAAGACAGGGCAACAAAATGAAGCCCCCCCCCCCCCCCCCCCCCCCCCCCCAGTGTTGGCACCCATACACCCACCGCTGATCACAGAAGACAATAATAGTAAAAAAAACAAATAAATTAATTAATAATCTCTGTGGCATCAAGTAATAAACACAGGCTTCACAATAGGTTGCCAGTTTTCTTGGCTGCACTTTCCAAAGAGTTCAAGGTCCTTCCGCTGGCTCCATGGATCCTTGCAGTGGGAAATTCCATATTAATCATATCCACGAAGGTGAGGATCCATTGCCGCCAGCACGGACAACATGGCTAACATTTGTTTTGCAGCTGTGAGACCAGCCAGCCAAGTGTGCTGTGTCCTGATGGACGATTATTAACAACATCAGGAATGTTGTGGTTTGCTTCGGTTCAGTTCACCTCAGAAAGGTGTGTCACGTTTGTAAATCTGAGGTTGGGTTCCGATTTGGTGGAGAACACCAAACGTAAAACACTGAGGTGGAAGTCCATGATGGATAAAGCACATGGAGCGTTCCGCTCATTTAGACCAAACTGTGGTCCCACAGTAATGAATATATGTATATGTGTGTGTGTGTGTGTGTGTGTGTGTGTGTGTGTGTATGTGTGTGTGTGTGTGTGTGTGTGTGTGTGTAGGTGTGTGTGTGTGTGTGTATGTGTGTGTGTGTGTATGTGTGTGTGTGTGTGTGTGTGTGTATGTGTGTGTGTGTGTGTGTGTATGTGTGTGTGTGTGTGTGTAGGTGTGTGTGTGTGTGTGTGTGTGTATGTGTGTGTGTGTGTGTGTGTGTGTGTGTGTGTGTGTGTAGGTGTGTGTGTGTGTGTGTGTGTGTGTGTGTGTATGTGTGTGTGTGTGTGTGTGTGTGTGTGTGTGTGTGTGTGTGTGTATGTGTGTGTGTGTGTGTGTATGTATATATCACTGCTGTCGGAACAAAACCTCGTGCCTTACAGGAGAAGGAAACAACCTGCTTTACCTTTAATGCAAGTCAATGGAACCAGACATTTTTCCAAGTCATTTTGGGCTGTATCCTGTGGTGTTCAGTCTTAAGATGATGCCAAAGATTATTGTGAAGTATTTAAACCCTAATCCTTAATAAAGACAGTAATATGCTATATTTACGCAGAATCATCATTTATAGGGTCCTTTAAACTGACTGTCCCAAACCCTAACCCCTTCATTTTTTGATAAGATGTATGATAATCCTCTTTACATGAGGAAGAGGGAAGTCAAAGGGCAATACGAGAAAACCAGGAGTTTCCAAAACTAGAGCTCAAAATTTACTAAAAGATCCAGAGAAAACTGGGCGCCTAAGAACCGTAGAAGACCCAGTAGACCAGCAAAGCCAGACCACCCCAAAGTCCAGACTTCAAAATCTCTGGAAAAGAATGGAAGCTGCAATAAAGGCAAACACACTGAGATAATTGATATTATAATGTTCTTTGCCTTTTTTTGCATTTTTCCTGAAAAGTGAATGAACATGTATGTAACATCTGAAATTAAACAAACAAAGGGTCATCTCTGACTTTTTAGATCTCTGACTTTTTAGATCTCTGACGTTTTAACAGTAGTGGGGCAGTCGTGGGCTGGAGGTCAGGGAACTGGCCCTGTGACCGGAAGGTCGCCGGTTTGATCCCCAGACCTGACAGTCCATGACTGAGGTGCCCTTGAGCAAGACACCTAACCCCCAACTGCTCCCCGGGCGCTGTGTATAGGGCTGCCCACTGCTCCGGGCAGGTGTGCTTACTGCCCCCTAGTGTGTGTGCTCACTAGTGTGTATGTGGTGTTTCACTGCACGGATGGATTAGGTTGCGGAGGTGAAATTTCCCTGTTATGGGACTAATAAGGGTCAGTTAATTTTACATTAAGAATATTTAAGGATGGCTGTAAAGTGATTAATGTGGAGATGCTTTGATCAGAGCAGTGATGTTCACTCCTAAAACAGACAGTAGAAGAACAATGAACACTTGAAGAACCCTTTGCATGATTAAATGACTCTTTTCATTTGGAAAGAGCTCCTCAGATTGAGCTGGAATGTGTTGTAGAAGGTTCTATATAGCACCAAAAAGGGTTCTTGTATTGCTGTAATATTAAGCTTGTCATAATGGAAGAACCCTTTCTGATGCAATATAGCACCCTTTTCAAAATGGTTCTATCTAGAACCATCTACAGCACATTATCTGTCAATTTGAAGGACCCTTTCATGATGCAAAGAACCTTTTAATCATGAAAAGGGCTCTTTGAGTGGTAATGACTCCATTTATAACCAAAGAGCTCCTGAAGAACCTGAAGCGTTTTTTGAGTGTGTATAAAATGTATTTTAATCTAAATCTAAATTATTGTAATATTCTAATTTACCTCAGAACGGTTCAACTTGTGTGAAATTGTATTGCATAAAAGATCTTGTCTCTTGGTGGACTGGAGGAACAAGGTAAGGGGAAGGACACATTTTTCCTTCCAATTTTTAGCCAAGATCAATTTTCCTTTGTTCTTTTATTAATGCCATCTTCATCACCTAAGATCAAACGATCAAAGACAGCCCAATCATAGAACAATACCCCAGCAGACCTGCCCAAGGCCAATGCAAATCATTAACTTCTACTAAAGTGCCCAGGTTTCTTGTACGTGAAGTCATTATTGGAACATCTGAAACGGTCTGCTGTTCTAAGCCATTCAGTGAATATGCAGCACTCCAAGCTATTGTCCTGCTTCATATTACCTGCCTTAGTGTCTATCAATGGTAGTTACATATAAAGGTGAAAAAGCCATCCACTGCCCTCAATTCAATCATTTTCATTAGCATAGCTGGTTGCCAGCGGCCTTATGGGACTACTGGGGCGGTAAAATGAGCACACGCTTTGAACAAATAGGTATGGGTGGATCCAGGGTGAGATAACAGGGGTACCAGCCCCAGCAAAGATCTCATCAGCCCCTGTTGTCACCTGCAAATTCATCACGGTAGCACTTTCCATAAATGTCATGTTTGTAAGCATCTACAAACACATAGCGTGTTAAAATGCATTCATAAGGCATTATAAACATGGTCATAAATATTTATAAAAACGAATTAGACTGAATTCCACTTTATAGCCATGTGTATTATATATTATAAACTGATAAGTAGTGTTAATAACATGTTATACTGTCAGTCCCAGCGTGGAGAGTTTAAAGTAAAGACAGATATAAAGTTTATTTGCTGAGATTTCCAGTGTTTTATTCCTCAGCGCTGGAGCTGTTAGAGCTGCATCTTCAGTCCTGAATCTTCAGACGCAACCTTTTAAACTTGTTTAATTGAAGTAGAATTAAGGCAAAAATAAAATTGAATTAAAACATGCTTTAGTCATTCCTCTAAAGGTTAAGTAGCGTTGAATGGAATATTCGGTTACATATGCACAGGCCTAATTTGGTCAGGGGACTCTCACTGTGTAAGGTTTCTTGTCCTACCCCTGGGCAAGTTTGCTCTACTGTAAATGGGCAGTTATCACCAGTTTTCAAAGACCTGTTCTAGCAGGTACATGTCCCTGCAGCGGGCACACCTGCTGATATTGCTGTTTCATGTTAGGGGACGCTTCGAGCAGGTGCTCATTTTTGATTGGACAGTGGCAGCCAAACTTCACGGGATGACCGTGGTCAAGGTAAAATATTCTCGTACTGAGAGTGGCACCTGCAGTCACTGCACCTGGAGACGTTCCTGCATTCACGTAGGGTTCTCAATGCTGTATGCTTATTATTTACAGTAGCCTTTTTATAGCCTCATCACTTTTTCATAAGGTGGCTTTTCCAGGATCGTCCTGTGTCTCAGCTTCGTGTTGGGTGTCCCAGCTGATTCTCAAAAATGATTTATTCATCCTGTATTTCAGATGACGACTTCTTTATTGCATGAACAGTATGCATTGTGAACAGTGATGCACCCAAGAGACACACCATGCGTACAGCCCTTGGGTTATATACACCGGTCAGGCGTAACATTCTGACCGCCTCCTTGTTTCTGCACTCACTGTCCACTTTATCAGCTCCACTGACCGTATAGCTGCACTCTGTAGTTCTACAGTTACAGACTGTAGTCCATCTGTTTCTCTGATACTCTGTTACCCTGTTCTTCAGTGGTCAGGACCCCCATGGACCCTCACAGAGCAGGTACTGTTTGGATGGATGTGGTGATGTTGTTTTGGTGTGTGTTGCGATGGTTTGAGTGGATCAGGCACAGCAGAGCTGCTGGGGCTAACAAAGGATCAGAGAAAAAGATGGACTACAGTCTGTAACTGTAGAACTACAGAGTGCAGCTATACAGTAAGATGGACAATGAGAGTAGAAACAAGGAGGTGGTCAGAATGTTATACCTGACCGGTGTATATAAATTAGACCAAAGCCAATCATACTCCCTGACAGGACTTGGAACAGGTAAGATCCAACATTCCAGGCTACCACATGTGCTAAATTATGAGCCGGTGACCTTCCGATCACAAGGCTGGTACCCCAACCTCCAGCCCACGACTGCCCACATGGGAGGAGGCAGTGAAGGAGCTTTTTCAGGTTCTCAGGGACAGCATTATCAAACAACACTCAAATGGAAAAAGGTACACAGTCTTAACAAAGACCCTAAACATCCCTGCCAGTACAGTTAGTTTGATATTATGCACGTGGAAAGTTCCATGAACCAAATTAAACCATCCATGAGCAGGTGCACCACGAATGATTTCAAAACCTGGTCTTAGACTAAGGGCCGATGCATGGTGGCCTGAAATCAGCGGAATAATATCTCACAGAGATCAATAAGCAATGAACTGCACCACAGTCATCTCCACGCCTGCACCCACTTTTTTGACAGGACAAAAATCAAACTTTTGAAGTCGTCACGTTTGGAGCAAGAAGGGTTCCAAGAACACCACACCCACAGTGAAGCATGACGGTGGTAGCACCATGATATGCAGCTGCTGCTCCGCATACGGCACTGGTGCGTTGCACATCACTGAAGTAAACACGAATAAAGCAAAGTATCAGGAGACGTTAGAGGAGAATTTAATTTAGCCAAAAATAAATAAATAAACAAATGAGAGGACCTGGATGGGTTAACAACACAATGACTCCAAACATACAGACAAAATGTCTCAAGACTGATTTCTAAAAGAGAGGCTGATGGTGCTTGCATGGCCTAGGCATCTCCTGACTTGAATCCCATTCAAAATTCTTGGAGGATTCATCAGGGTCCATCAATGGGACCCTAATTACCTTGGGGGACTGTCTTTCAATTTGCCAAGAGGAATTACCCAAAACTGAACCCCAATGCTGCAAAATGTTAAGAATTTCTTACTGTAAACATCTTAATGCTGTAACTCTCAACAATGTCTTTGCAACAAAGTACTGATTGGTTTTGGGGTCGCTTTTTTTTGCTAATATTTCCATTTTTCCAACAAATCTTGCTTTCTGCTTGGGAATGCGTGTAAACTGGGAGTGGATTCATGTATTGGAAGTGTATTAAATAACCCCAAAGTGTGAATGCTTGTTCGGTGCTATTATACTTTCTGCCTCATGCAGTTTGGGACTTGATACATGATAGTTTCGCAAATTCAGCCATTACGCACCGACTGGTGGAGGATCACAACCAAAATATGCCTTAAGACAAAATAAAAACCATCAAATCTTCAACCCAGTGACCTCACCGCCTCCTCTCAGTCTTCCTCTGGGATGCCTTGCTGAGCCTTTTCCGCAGCATTTTCATTTCTTGTTTGCATTGAAGGGTTTTTGACATCAGCCTTCTTTTCAGAAAGACTGCCTGAGAGTTGCAGGACAGATTTTGACAGTTCAAAACTTTCCAATTCTTTTGCCTTTAATGGTCTTTTTAGTTGTTAGCTTAGTGTTTTAGGCCATTGCCTGGCTGCATAGCAAGGCACCATCTGAAGATATATATTATATATTATATTTTATAGAGATAAAAACGCCAGATTTCTTCTTCACTTCCAGCCACTTCAGTTACATCATCGCTGAAAGTGAGTGGTCCAGCTTCAGAGGCTGCAATGCGTGTCTAATGCCTGGCCCACACTACAGGATTTATAAAATCCTAACCGATGCTGAATGTGTAAGAGAGCCCACACATAATGACAGAATTCACAGATTCTTTCCGTTTAGTCATCCCTCTGTCACCACAGCGTCCAGGCTATGATTTAACAAGAACAAAATACCAAACACTTTCAGATTACGTTCACGAATCAGCAGTGGTGACTATTAGAGCCAGGCCTTCAATTTAAGACATGAATGTCAAACCTCAGTCAAACCATGAGGAAGAAACATCGCTGTGATGTCTGCTAGGATTCTAGGACTCTGTTACTGCCAAGCGTGTTTAGCTGTCCTACACTGACCACAGACATTTGAAGCTGATCTTGTGTGTTTACTTGTGACAGACATATTTGCATAACGCTGTTGTCGGAACAAAACCTCGTATCTTCGAAACGGTGAATTTACAGGAGAAGGAAAAACCTGCTTTACTTTTAATGGAAGTCAATGGAACCAGACTTTTCCAAGTCATTTTGGGCCGTTTCTATCGGTCAGTTCTTCATGAAATGTATGAACTGTATAAAGGGCAACAGGCATTTTTAAATTCTGTCAAAAACTGAAAAATGAAAAAAAAAATAGAGATACAAGGTTTTCTTCTGATAGCAGTGAAATACTGGCTTTTACAGTGGCGCCTTTACTAGTGAGCTCTGGTATCAAGCTCAATTTTCCATTCTGAACAAACGACTGATTGGACTGCTGCTCATTTACACAGTCAGTGGCAAGTCTATGACTTCTATAAGGCCCAGAGTGACCAGAAGTTGGTGCTGACCATTGGAAATCACTTCATATTACACTCTCCGAAAAAAAGGTACGACGCTGTCACTGGGGCAGTACCCTTCTGGTCACTGTGGTGGTCCCCTTGGGGTACATCTCAGAACCTTTAGTCATGGAACATTATTGTACCACAATCCACTGAAATGATATTTTCTAAGTTGTACAGACTCCACACACCCCAGAATCGTCTCCAGGCTTTTTATTAAGCGGCTCTGTTTTAAAAATTTACTTCATAAAAAGATACAAATATTTACGTTTCCACTGGGAAAAACGTATTTAAGGTAAATGGACCTTAAAACCACTGTTGTACCTTTAAGGGAACGTTTACACTGTTTGTACCGTGATGAATGAATCATGTCCCTGCATGATCCCTTCTTTTCTAACAGTGTAAAGCTGATGGATATTTTCACTAGTTAGGGCTTCTCCTCAGTTCTTTAGGTCCGAGCCAATAGGGGAGCTCACCTGGTTATATCTACCTGGATACTGCAGAGAGAAACATTTCCTCACTGGGCAATTTTCGGATTTGATTTCAGCAATTTAACCCTTTGTTTCCACCCAAAACTGAACAGTGAAAGAATTAGTACTGTAATGATTGAAGCGTTTACATACAAGCATGAATCCACTGCATAAAACCGAATCCGAGTCTCTCATAACTTCCAGTCTTTTTCTTCTGAAAATGAGGTATAAGTTACTGTGCTGGTTATGTTTCCATTTAGTCGTTAAAAGACAAAAGAAAATAGATTTTTACAATGTTGATAAAGATCGTAATGTTTGAGTAACATTAAACTCAGTTTAGGAAAGTGAAAATACGCCACTGTTAGCACAACACTGTAAATCCCATACTTGCATTTGTCTAAAATGAGTTTTATCCTTCATCGGTTATTGACCAATCCCGTATAACCTAAACATTGCATTGCACTTAAGACAGCCGGCAACCCCACGCAATACATGTGCCGTGAAATACAATGAATGACACTCTGATATTTCAGAATTAGTGGGGCAATGCTATAGAAGAACCCTTTGGCTTCCCTAAAAAAAACGAAGAAAGAAAGAAAACTCCTCGCAAGACACCTTCTGCTTTCAGTCACACTCCACAATTAAAACTAGACTCATAGTTTTAAAAACTAAACTCATAGTTCAGACTTTTCTGTTCACTCAAACTTCTGATATCAGTTGTTGCACCATTGAGCTTCATGCTGGACAGAGCTGTCCAAACCTCACCTGCATGAACTGACCCTCCTCCTCCTGCTGCTGCATGAACTCAGTCTATCTAATTAACCGTTGCTCCGCCTGTTTTCCTCGTTTTGTAATCTAATATTTTATATTAAGGCTGTTTGCTGTCCGCTGTGGTCCAGAGGAGGACGGGTTCCCCTTCTGAGTCTTGGTTCCGCTCAGTGTTTCTTGTTCTCAGGGAGTTTTTCCTCGTCACTGTTGCCGCTGGCGACGCTCATGGGGGCTCGGACCCGGACTTTTCTGTAAAGCTGCTTTGTGACGACGCCTGTTGTAAAAAGTGCTACGTAAATTAACTTTGACTTGACTTTTATAGGGGATGGAGGTTAATTGTTCTGAAGATTGTTCTGCCATAGGGCCAGGCATTATCCATGCAGCTTCCTAGAACATCGTAGAGAAAATGTAGAATCATTTTTTCCTTTGTTTCTCTTTTATATTACGTTTCCCATTAGGCTTGTAGATGTCATCCCCTGAAAGGAATCTCTTTGTAATATCTTTAGTCCGTTGTAATCCAGTCTTTCTGTACATAATTCTCACAAAGCTTTTTGGAACCATAGCCTTTAAAAGTCTGTTGCTGAAGTCTTCAGTGAACAGTAGGTAAGTGGGACACTTAAGGGCACATCTCAGTCAGGGAACATAACTGAACCACAAAACAACAATACGTGACTGAGGTGTCCTTGATCAAGACACCTGACTTCCAACTGCTCCCCGGGCGCTGCGGATAGGGCTGCCCACCGCTCCAGGCCTGCTCACTGCCCCTAGTGTGTGTGCTCACGAGTGTGTATGCGGTGTTTCACTGCAAGGATGGGCTAAAATGTGGAGATGAAATTTCTGCATTGTGGGACTAATAAAGATAAATTAATCCCAATCTTTCCCAAGAGTTCACCTTCCCTGCTAAATCTGTGGATGTGCATGAATTCTTGTTGTTGACTGGTGAAAGAGAATCATGTGCATAATCAAATATGATTTCATATGGCTAAAGGACAACAAATGCACCCATCAGGATGAAGTGGTGGTTGGTTAGTGTTATACGCTGTAGACTGGGGTTCAGTACCCCGCCTGGGTAACCAACCCACACTATACCAATAAGAGTCCTTGGGCAAGACTCCTAACACCACCTTGGCCTTCCTGTGTAAAATGATCAAACTGTAAGTGGCTCTGGAGAAGAGCGTCAGCCAAATGCTGTAAATGTAAGAAAGTGAGTCTCTAGAAGAACAGAATGCATGGAATGTGAAATAAATCACAATAATTGAGAACGTAAACAAACCTTGTACAAGTACCATGTATTCAAACAGCTACTCAAGTAAATGTAACAGAGTAAACATAGCACATTAATATTCTGATATGTAAGCATACGGAACTGAGTAATGGACCTAGTAACGGCCCATCTACTGTATGTGGGTCACTGACACCTAGTGAGGACATCAGTGTTTGTTAACTTTGTAATTCTTTGCAATGTTCCTCATTTAAATTGCACAAAG
The DNA here is from genome assembly GCF_015220715.1 of Pygocentrus nattereri. NCBI lineage: Eukaryota > Metazoa > Chordata > Actinopteri > Characiformes > Serrasalmidae > Pygocentrus > Pygocentrus nattereri. The sequence goes on along the minus strand of NC_051231.1, from coordinate 847,179 downwards.
CATTCCGGTAGCCTGTTAGTCTTTATGTAGGCAGGTTGTAATCCCAGTCTAGTTATTGGGTGGAACAGGTTTTTTTCTTTACCTTAATTCCATCCTATTTCATTTGCCCCAGTACTGTTCACCTAAAGAGGAAGATCTGAAGACAAAACAAGTAATTATCACAAATTATTACAACACACTTCAGTTCCATTTCTGCAAACCTCTCAATTACCCCAAGGGAAAACATTCAAAGAAAAGAAAATTACACAACTATACTTAAAAGCATCGAGGTGCAGTACTAATAGCAGATGTGCGCTACGGTGTTTTCGCTCAGACTTTGTGCTTCCTAGACAAATTCTTAACATTACAGGCTATTATTTGAGCTGTAATTGACTGGGTCAGCGTTGATGGTCTAATATGAGGCAGGACTGTAATTGCTATTGCTTGATTCTGCGCAAGAGAGACTAAGATCTCAGATACTCGGATTGTTTTAGACCTGCTGATTTTATCAGAGCAGCACTGCCCATGTGGTCTGAAATGGTTAAGGGGTAATTTTGCAAACGAAAGCTGTCAATATCCAATCTGTCCAGCACAGAGTAAAGCAAAGCTGCTTTGCCACGGTGCACTTAGACCCAGGAGAAGGAAGTGCATCACTGAGAATAACAAATATTTTCGCCTTACTGAGCCACAGATAAAGAACTGGAGTGAGTTTGCAGCTGTGCCAGCAATTATTATCATATGGCACGTTATAAAGACCAGAGCCTGATTGTATTTGCCTTCATGGTTGAACCTTTATGTACCATTGGTGATGCATTCAGAATCTTGGTCTTTGTTTCCTTGAACTCATTAAAATTTGCATCCAGTGTGTTTTCTATGTTGACCATAGTAAATTGGACCACCATACAGAGTCTGGGCTTTCTGTGTGCTTCTGTGTTTCCTATGACTGTATTAAAGAAGCTCCATGCTGCCTTTATTGGATGCACCGTGAACGTTTTTGAGCAAACATTGGTACAAATTCATTGATTTCATCAGCGTAATTATAAAGGTGAGAGTGAAGTGGAGTTCAATCTATTCAAATGTTTGCTTGGCTACTTTAGTTTCTGACAGCAAAATACACATTTACAAACTGTCACCTTTGTTGGATTATATTCTTTACATATGACAATAAATGTGACAGTAGTATTGAGAATTATGCTGTAAACCAGGAATTCCAGATTTTGTTTGTTTTCTTTTTAATTTCTGCATAATTCATTTTCATGAGATGTAAACAGGCTTTTTTGCAGAAGCTCACAGACTCTGAATTGTTCACTTCAGTGGCTTTTCCATCCACCAAATATCGCTGTGTCATGCACCCATTCCCCAGGTCCCAATGACAGCCACAAGAGAAGGCAGGAAGATGGAGCCTGATTCCTGAACACCTCCGAGGGATGCAAGTGACAGCGGGAGAAGGACGTCAGCCACCAGAGGGAGGGACGTTGACGACGGCCACAAGAGGCATGAAGGCAGGACACAAGTCCCTCCTGTTCGTCAGCGAGGCCACTACACTACACCGCACGTTTGATCCAGACAGATGAGCTGTGGAGTGGGGGTGGTGATGGGGAGGAGGAGCAACGGAAGACTGAAGAGCTGAAAGCCTTGGTTTGGGAAAAGGGACTGAAAAGTCTTGCTTTGAAAACGTGTCCAGCCTCGGTTTGGTTGGTGTTGTCATTCGTTTGATGTGGAAGTCCAGGGCAGCACATGATGTGCTACAACCTCAAATGAGTTTTCATGCTAGGACAAAGCGGAAAAGTGGAATATTGCTAAAGCTGAAATGCGAATGTTGGACAATAAATGATGAGGGATTAAGGCATAAATCACATGATTCCGTGATTTCTACAGATGCTCTGATCTTGGCACGTAGCTTTATTTGTAAAGGCGGCTTTCGACATTCTGAAGTGTCTAAGCCGAAGCTCCTTTGAAAAATGACTCTGCCCATGTGCTGCCAGATTGTCTGGTGCATTTGGGGTCCCAGACGCAAGGTGGATGTTGTTTGGTGGCCCAGAGATTTCAGCCCTCATTAGGTGGGCCATTACTCGTCCTGCTTGGTGTCTCTAAGCTGCAAACACGGCCATAAAAAGATGGCAAGATAATTCTACTTAACACAAAAACCCTAATCTTGCATGTTTCGATGCAGCCCCTAATCTCCTGGGCGCTGCAGATAGGTGGATGGAAACTTAGAGGAGGGAAACTTAATTTGCATTTTTTTTCTACCAAAATCTGTATTTATGCATAACATTTGAATGGAAACACAGCCAGAGGTGGAAATAGGACATTATTAGTGATTCTAAAGCTAATTAACCTTAACCTGTTACATTAAACAGGTAAAAAGATGCTGTTTGATGCCTGAGAAACCGTTTTATGATAGATTTTAGAGAATATTTTAGATTCATTAGTGGTGGAGGGGTACATTCAGGGTGTTGTGAGGCAAAATAGTCCCAACAGAAAAAAGAATTACACATTTAGCAGTTTTATCATATTCAACATCACACATAAAAGCTCAGAAGATGCGCAGGTGCACTGGCTGTTTTGGATAGTAAATAAAACAGATATACAGATACGGTGACCCCTGGTTCCCACCACCACTGTCAAGAAATCAAAGTCAGTACATTTCTCTCAAATGAACCATTTCATATGAAACCACTATGAGTGACAGGGCCAATCTTATCAATTGAATTTTATGCAAATTTGGACAAAATAATTCACCTTTAAATGCTTCAGATGTCTGGTTCCTATCACCACCATTTTGAACAATCTGGATCAATGAGCTTCTACAGAATAGAGTGTTTCACATCAAACCAGTCCGAATACAAAAGACAGAAATACATCATTCTTTTTCAGTTTTTGACATAATTTAAAAATATGTGTTGCTCTTTATATTGTGTGTAAATTTCCTGATGAATGGACCAAAGGAAACAGCCCAAAATGACTTGGAAAGACGTCTGGTTCCATTGACTTACATTAAAAGTAAACTGGGTTTTCTCCTTCTCCTGTCGCCGGTTTGGAGATACAAGGTTTTGTTCTGATAACAGTGACCTGTTTTGTGTCCATGTAAACGGGTTGAGCTGATGTATGTTTTATTTCTGTTGGTCTATTGTCTTGCTGTGACATCATCTTCCATTTTACAAGCAAGATCAGCAGGGAATTCCAACTCGGCCTTGTAAAGGATGATCCCTTGTCAGTGCCCATTCACCCAGTGCGTCTTCCGCAGGGACGGAATGAAAGAATCATCTGGAAAGTTGAGGTATAATGTGAGATTTTGAAGTTGTGCTCTGTGCACGAGGCTCAACAAGAACACTTCCATGTCAGTCCGGTTGAGTTTGACCCCAAATTTCTGGGTTGACATTCAGACAATCTGTCAGCTCCTGGATGACTCATCTGCCAGTGACCTCTAATATGACCCCAGCCAACTGAGATCAGATGTCCATCAGGCTGCCCAAGAGAAAATCGATATCCGCAGGATACTCCTCTGCCTGTCAGACGGTCAGCAGAAACTGTTAAATGCTATGCTTTTTGACCCAACTTTTTCAGAGCTTTCTCAGAGCTGTCCACTCAGAGTTGTGTCTTTGCCCTTCCTAAGCCCTGTGGGCCAGTCGTCCAGCCAAAGATTAAACCTAATCTAGGTTTGAATTAACTTGTCAGTGGAGAATGTGTTTTGCAAATGCTTCATGGACTAGAAGTTTAGTCTGTATCTGGGAAACGGACTCATAAAGAGAATTTGGGTGAGCGTGGTTTGGCACCCGTGCTGTAAACTAAGAAAGAGCTCAATCAGAGTCCTGGCAGCTCTACTTGTCTCTAAAGAACAGAAGAAAAGAGACGTGCTGAATGTTAACAAGAGTTAAGCAAGGACTTGATCTAGTAGAGTCTAACATCTTTCAGAATGCTTGAATGGCCACTGTGAGTATTCGCCAGATGCTATCAGACACAATCATTAAATCTGATTTTTATTGGTCTGCACCATCTTTGACACAGAAGAGCCACTTTTGGTTCACTTTTTGTTTGAAAAAGAGATTTGTGAGCTAAAAATACCTTCACACAATGTAAAAGTTCTATGCCAATTTGAAAGTTCTCTCTAGTTAAGTGGTTACGATGTAAAAGCCATTCAGAGCGGTTTAAAGTGAAATGCTGGCGGTGTTGAAAGGTAAAACAGCTCCCAAACTACTGGTTATTACACATAAAAACTCAGAAGACATGAAATGGTTCACTGGTATTTTGCATAGTAAATAAAATGGCTGTAGACCTCAGAAGTCCTGGTGCTCTTCACCACCAGGGTAAAGAAACCAGAGTCAGTAGGTTCTGCTATGATTAACCATTTCACGTCAAACCACTTTAAATGACGTTGTTTACAGTTTAACAACTGAATCATGCAAAGTTTTTGAAAAGTCAGTTCCCATCTAAACACTTCAAATAAATCTGCAGGGAGGTTTACCTGCAAATACTGAGGTCTGGACACTGGGGTGGTCAGTACATTGCTCTGAGATCACCAACAGTCTTCTCACAGTACAAGGATGGACCAGTAGCGTCTGGCTGCAGATGTGCTCTTTCAGCCAGATGAGCTCTCGGCCACAGTGAAGTCACGTACACATAACGGCAGAAGCTCAGTTAGTCCATGTTTCATCCATAACACAGCTGGAGAATTCATTTAATGAACCTCCCTGTTGAAAAAATCACAGAACCCATTAAAAGTGTCTATTGGTTCCTGGTGGTTTTTGGGGTTCTGTGTTTTCCTGATGGGCTGATATCACAGTGTAAAGGATTCTGATCGTTTAATTAGGGGTTCTAGGATTGAGCCAATTCCCATTAGGAGGCGAAACAATAAGGTATTACTCCTAATGGGCCTGCAAACACAGTTATGTTGAGACGTACTGTTTCAGCGCCCACAGCGTCGTCTGCTTGGTGCCGTTCCACATTGTCACAATGTTGTGGTTGTGTTGATATGGACGAGACAGCAAAAGCAATTAGTCCTATGTTAATTGTACATCACAACATCCTAGAACCCTTAATAAGTTCTATTTTAATCACTATTACAGTTTTTGATAACCGGTTCTTGGTCTTCAGCTTGGCTTTCATGAGTTTCAGCTGTTTTCTGCTGTAAGCCGACACTCATGTCTGATCGTCGTCATTGGTTTTATTTTAAAAGTTTCCATTTTTAACTACCTTATTATCAGTCCGACAGCATAGATATACAATCAGTGTGGCTCTTGGTGCCCAGCAGTATGTGGTTCATTGATTTTCCTCATAAAACCGATAAAAACCCTGTCGTGGAAGAGCGGCACAGACGTCATCATCCCGGATGGACAGAAACACCTGTGGGTTTCTTCCCCTCTTGAGGAGCCACCTGAGATGCTTTTCCACCAGGTCTGAAGATGATCCACATAAGATGACACACTGGATCCACAATGGATCATTCAAACAAATACAGGTTTCCTTTTTTAATGTAAACATTGTTTCTTTTCCTACACAAAAAAGGGTTCTTTCAATGTCCACTGTTCTATATAGAACCATTTCTTTCAATAAATAACCCTTGAAGAACCGTCTCCTTTAAGAGAGGAGTAACTAGTACACTTTTATTTTCTTATTACTAAATTTTTAAATCGGATTGTTTTCCATCATGTTTCAATTCCTCGTTTTATGCTACTTGTTTATTTAACCCCTCCTTCCCTTTATGCTCATGTTTTTTTTATCAAATATAAAATAAATTTGGGAAATAAATGGATGCAAATCTCACATATATTTAGGAATTATTTTTATTTGTAGCTCAAAATGTCTTTAACACGACAAATACATGTTTTCCTTGACATTTGACACATTTAACACATTTAAACTATATGTTTGAGTTCTCTGCACAATGAAATGTTCCGAGGATCACGACGTTACTGCACAGCTAAAAACATGATTACTCAGTGTGACGGAAGCCCAGAATAAATACCAGCTTTGTACTTATATTGAATGACGTGTATTTTTTATGGCTAGGCATGACGGCATGTTTAAAATGAGCCAGATACAGCCCTGACAACAGCTTGGCCACAGAGCAGCCTGACAGCTGCCTTCTCATTTCCTGCTTGTATGCAGGCCTACAAGGACCTGTTGGCTGTCAATCAAAAGCAAATTCTGTTACAGGCAATATACACATTACAAGTATGAGGCGACGTGTGTGGTGTTATAAGCACTGCACTAAGCCACCATAGTGAGGCGATCAGCTGGGAACCGGACTCTTCATTAACCATAAACCCTAGAAGTCCCTGGGAAGAGCAATGTGGCATTAATTCAACGCTAAAACAACCGATGGCATCACTAGGATCCCTGGGCAAACAAGTGTTTTACCTCCACTGACTAACAGAACGGCAATGGCACGCTGGATAAGTCACTATCGCTATGACCATTTCAGCGCTCTGATGTAGCTTGATGGTTGATGTGTAGTAGAAAAGTCTGAAAGTCAAAGCCTGAACTTTGATCAGACCAAAATCTGCAGGGACATTGTTCTACACCCGCAAAGTTCAGTCCTAGAAGTTGGTTACCTTTTCTGTTTTTTATGATCCAAAAACTTCATCCATTTTTGGTCATTTTGTATCAGTAGTTTTGTCTTTGGGTCATTCTCCAGAAATACTCACGATTCTGTCCTCCATAGGAGTCACTGGTGTAACCGATCCTCATCGGTGTTCCACATAATAACATCAAACCACACGCTGTCCATCAGGGAACGTCCACTAAAATATGGAATTTAATCCATTTGTGTTTCTGCTTTTTCACAATGACCTCAGAATGAAGTCGGTCACACCAGTGACGTCAGCTAAACGCTTCATATGAGATCATGAGCTGAATGAGAAGATCTCTGAGAACTGAGACACAGTGGACTCACCATGAGCTTTTCTTCATAGAGGAGAGCCCGACTCCTGAAAAACACCCCCACACCATGATCCCCCCTCCACCAAACTTTACACTCGGCACAATGCAGTCAGACAAGTACCGTCTCCTGGCAACCGCCAAACCCAGACTCGTCCATCAGTTTTCCAGACGGAGAAGCGTGATTGGTCACTCCAGAGAACTCGTCTCCACTGCTCTAGAGTCCAGTGGCGGCGCTTTACTCCACTGCATTCCACGCTGTGCATTGCGCTTGGTGATGTAAGGCTTGGATGCAGCTTCTCGGCCATGGAAACCCATTCCATGAAGCTCTCTACGCTGTTCTTGAGCTGATCTGAAGGCCACATGAAGTTTGGAGGTCTGTAGTGATTGACTCTGCAGAAAGTTGGTGACTTCTCCGCACTATGCCCCTCAGCATCCGCTGACCGCTCTGTCATTTTACGTGGCCGACCACTTCGTGGCTGAGTTGCTGTCGTTCCCAATCACTTCCACTTTGTTATAATCCCACTGACAGTGGACTGTGGAATATTTAGTAGTGAGGAAATTTCCCGACTGGACTTGCTGCACAGGTGGCGTCCGATCACGGTACCACGCTGGAATTCACTGAGCTTCTGAGAGTGACCCATTCTTTCACTAATGTCTGTAGAAGCAGTCTGCAGGCCGAGGGGCTCGGCTTTATACACCTGTGGCCATGGAAGTGACTGGAACACCTGAAATCAATGATCTGGATGGGGGAGTGAAAACTTCTGGAAATATAATGTATGTTGTCATGTATTGCACACATACAATGTTAAGAAATGTACATATATCTTTTGCCATTCGCTTTTAAAATAACCAGTTGCCCTAACGTCTGCAGTCATGAAGTGATTTGAGACTTAGCATCTGAAGCATCTGAAAGTCCTGACTGATGCCCTCCATGACCCTCTGTAGTTTCTGTACACCTAACAGGTCTGTAGATGATGCCTTCAATCAGGCTTTGTATAGACGGTCCTGACACTTATGCTTGTGTGTTGTTTGTTGACCGTAGCTCTCTCACCATCATTCCCGACCTTCTGCAAGATAAACTGTGGCAGCTCAGTGTCCGCTATCTGTCTGCCACTGGATCCACAGCCTCTCGTCTAACACGAAACACCATGTCAGGGTGGACGACCATGTTTCTGACCCTCTCTGCTTCAGCCCTGGTGCTTCACAATTCCGTGTGCTCTCTCTCCACACTACTCTGGCCAGTCTCACCTTGAACAATGATTGTGCCAAAAGGAAGAAACACAGCTGGTGTCATGGTAACAACCTGGAGTTAACACACACTGTGGGGATGACCATTTACTTCAGAAAGAAACCCACAGGAAATACACAGCTCCACAGTCTTACACATTCCTGGACACCAGCATTCAGCAGGACCTCAAATGGGACAGATGCAGCACTGTAGTTATGAAGAAGGCCCAGCAGGACTTGTATTTCCTGAGGGAGCTGAAGAAATGTGGGCTGACTAAAGCACTGCTGGTCCCGTTCTACATGGCCATCATCACAGCCCCCATCGTCGTCTTCAGACCCCAAGCATAAGCTACAGCGATCAGTGCGATGTGCAGAGCATATCATCAGCTGCCGACTCACCATCCTCGACGTTCTTTACTCATCTAGGATGAGGAACAGGAGGCAGAAAATCAGAGCTGACCCCTCACACCCCGGACAATCTCTCTTCCAGTGGTTTCCATCTCAGCAGAGACCAAGAGTGAGAGCCGTAAAAACCCAGCAGTCATCTCCACAGCTTCTTCTACCAGGCCATCCTCCTCCTAAACAAGGTGCCTTCTTTACATCTCACTGCTACAACTTACATAACCACTGTCTATACCAGGGGTCACAACCCAAATGTTAAGAAGAGCCATTCTGTCCTTTCAATAAAAATCAAACCACAGCAGCAATATTTTATGTGCATTTTCTTGCAGTAACGTTTTACCATCTTGGCTGTGAATGTCTCTCAGTATATGCTGATGTGTTAATATATAATATAAAGAAAACTTTGCTCTGCTTTAACTTTAGATCAGCTATAGCTGCTTTTCTCTGGCAGGAAACTTTTCCTCAAAACTAGAACAGTCGATTGCAAACCGTCTCTCAATGTTCAGATTTTTATGAAGCTCAAGTCGCTTCTCATTCTCCAGCTTCTTGTTTAAATTTTCCCATTCCACCTTAAATGGTGCCAGAGGCGCGATATGTAACTGTCGTTCCATTTAAGGTGGAACGGGAACATTTGAACTAGAAGCTGACTTTTTAGCATTTCACAGTTTGGTGTTGCAGATTAAGCATGTAAGGAAACCAGCTGGAGTGATTATAAAAGTTTATTCATCACCAAATTATTGATGTTCATCTTAAATCTCTCTTTGCTCTTTTGTAGCTACTAGCTGGAACAGATTGTTGTCTGTGTTACTATGGGGACCAGAAATCTTTTCATCAGGGTTAAAGGGTGAATCAGCAGTTCTACATCAACTCCAGCGTTTGAGACCATTTACTGTTAAACTGTGTTGAAGGATCAGCAGAGCTTTATTTTACTGTAGAGGAGGATTATTTTATTATTACCTGCTGATCTGATTCAGCTGTGGAGCCGCGACAGGGCAGTAACAGTAATAGTATATATAGTTTATTCAATATTTATTTTATTGGATTAAATCAAACAAAAACGGATTAAAAAGACAAAATTAGGGACAGTATACAATATATTGCCCATATATTTTGGAGGGGTCGAAATCTATAATATCTAAATTTTATATATATATATATATATATTTCATGATCAATTTCATGATGAATGGACTCAAAGAAACTCAAACTCAAAATGACTTGGAAAAGGCTCTGGTTCCATTGACTTACATTAAAAGTCAATTAGGTTTTTTCCTTCTCCTGTAAAGCTATATGTATATATATAGATATATATATAGATATATATATATATATATGTACACACACATTTCGCATGGACTGGTTGAGGGACCTTCAGGAGTGCCCTGAAAAAACACATATTAGTTACAATCTGCAGACTCTTAGGTTCCTTTATACTGAGCCCAGAGCTTTTTTCCCTCTCCAGAATACCGCATTGTTAGGATGTGCAGCAATGTGCAGAGAAATGAAGCCATTCGAGAACCAAGCCTAGATTTCGTGCGGTCGTGGCCTCTGGAGAAATGCATTCGCGTTGGAGAACAGTGAGCAGAGAGCAGGGCTGAATTCAGAGGTGAGAGAATTGCTGTTTCAGATGCGGTGGATGACATTCTCAGCCAAACAGTGAACATATCCAGCGTCCAGTCAGATACAAAGTCGTGATCTGTTCCACTCTCTGTCCACTCCGTGGTGAGATGAGGGGACTCTCAGGCAGCCTGGCTGCAGTTAATCTCAAGTGGATTTTAAGTGTTCACTTTTAGCAACGGTTGCCATTTTAGACAGGCTTAAAACAAAACTGGCATGAATCTCATTCGACGTAACGAGTGGCTGTAGCGCAGTGTTTATATCAGACCTGCTCCATTTCCATTCCCTGAGGAAACTGCAGAGTGACTCTACAGCTTAAGCGAGCTAGGATGTGGCTAAGGAGCTGCAAGGCTGTTGCAATGATACAACAGCGGGTTCCTATGGTGCTGCTGTGGTGTTCCATGTGGTTGCAAATGTGTTGATAGGTGATTGCTAGAGTATCACAGGTGGTTACTAGACGGTTGTTAGGCGTTTGCTGGTGGTTCGGCTGCTTTGGGATCAAACCTGCACAGACATCCCTCTTTGAAACTTAACTTGCTTGTGTTTTAAGTAATTGGCCCCCAAAGCAGCACAAACAGGTGGCCAGGATGACAATTTGACTCGCTGTAATGAAGCCTTTACTAAAGTTTAAAGCCTTTTATTGTTAAGTGAGAGAACGTAAACAAATAAGTAAACTTTTGAATAAATTGTGCTTAGCTGAAATAGACATACTACCACTACTATTACTATTACTAATACTATTACTAATACTACCACCACCACCACTACTACTACCACTACTCCTACTATTACTAATACTACTACTACCACCACTACCACTACCACTACTACCACCACTACTACTACTATTACTAATACTACTACTACCACTACTACTATTACTAATACTACTACTACCACTACTACCACCACTACTACTACTATTACTAATACTACTACTACCACTACTACCACCACTACTACTACTATTACTAATACTACTACTACCACTACTACTATTACTAATACTACTACTACCACTACTACCACCACTACTATTACTATTACTAATACTACTACTACCACTACTACCACTACTACTAATACCACTACTACTACTATTACTAATACTACTACTACCACTACTACTATTACTAATACTACTACTACCACTACTACCACCACTACTATTACTATTACTAATACTACTACTACCACTACTACTACCACTACTACTACTATTACTAATACTACTACTACCACTACTATTACTACTACTACCACTACTACTACTATTACTAATACTACTACCACCACTACCACTACTACTACCACTACTACTACTATTACTAATACTACTACTACCACTACTACCACTACTACTACCACTACTACTACTATTACTAATACTACTACTACCACTACTACTACCACTACTACTACTATTACTAATACTACTACTACCACCACTACCACTACTACTACCACTACTACTACTATTACTAATACTACTACTACCACTACTACCACTACTACTAATACCACTACTACTACTACTACTAATTATTATTATTATTATTATTATTATAACAACAACAAAAATATGCAGATTATATGATACAAAGTTCTCAGGAAAAATAAAATCAGCAAAAAGGCAAGAATAAAATAAAATAGGATAAAAAAGTAGAAAAGACTGAAAAAACAAGACTAATAATATGTATATAATAACAAATAAAGTTTCTTTATTTATTTGTTCATTCACTTATCATACATGTAAGGTAGCTGCTTTACATGGATCTTTAATAATAATAATAATAATAGTAACAATAACAACAACAATAATAATAATATGTAGATATATGACAGATTTTTCAGGAAAAATAAAACCAACAAAAAGACAAGCCTAAAAAATAAAAATAAAAATAAAAAAGACTAAAAAAAAGAAGACTAACAAAATAATATGTAAATAAAAATGAATAAAGGGATTATCACAGGGATTAATAATAATAATAATAATAATAATGAAGAAAAATACAGTAGTAATAAGAAGAAAATCAAAACACAGGAATGAGGAAAACCCCAGTAAAGGATGTGCTGTGATCGTCTGTATCTCTCCATTAACAACTCGTTCCATCCCTGCTGTGTTTAACAGCTGCAGAGAAATCTTCCACATTTCTCCATACGATAAAAAACCCCTCTCAAAGTTCATGAACTGACACTGTGACACTCCCTTTCAGTGAAAGAACGGAGGAGTGGAGGAGAGGCTTCACTTGGCTTTTGTTCTCTTTATTAACTGTAATTTCCCTGTTAGATTCCAAATATCTTCTATTTTTGAGTAATAAGATCAAGAGGTGCGTTCACTTAATACACACGCCAGATTCATTAAGGCTGTCAGCTTGCTTCACTGGATTAACCTAAAGTTCATAAGGTGACCATTGATTTTCCTTCTGCCTTTAAATGCTCCAGCCTTAAATTGCTGTTGTAGCAGGTGAGGCAGTTTCGTCAGCCTCCAATCAAACAGCTTTGAAATCAAATGTTCAAGCGTGTTCTGGGAACAAAAAACGGCAGCCCAGGGAGTTGGGCCAGAAACAGATAGTTTGCCCTTTTGACAGAGCTGCCCTCTATCACCTGTTTCTTTGGGCTGTAATCGTTCCTTCCTCCGTCTGGTCCCTTCACTCCTGCTGTAATTGATAGCTTGTCCTGGAGCGTTCTGTGACCTGGGATTGAAATTCTCCACTCGGCTCAGGGACAGTGACCATGAGTGGAACCCAGTCTGCACTCGGTAATTAGTCAGAATACTTTATGCCCTGATGACACTTTATGACAACTTTAATTAGTTAAAGGGCTCGTATACTTATAAAAATAAATCTACCTCACTTTTTTTGAAAAAAAAGATTATGTATGCTATGTGAACACGTGTACATGCTCAAGTCCACATAGTCTATGCACGCAAACTAAGCTGAAAACCAGCCTGTTTGAAAAATGAATGATTTTGTGACATCACAAAAAAAAACAGCACACAACAAATAACCACATGTTCAGCCTACAGCATTTCAGCCGTTCACACTGAAATTATAAGGTGTGTTTCTGCCTGTGTTGCTTATTGAATGAGAAACAATGCTGGGTAACCAATCACCATACAGATGATTTACATATCAGACTTTCTACACAAAAGAATGGGTCACTTCTAGCCCTTATAACCTCGTTGTACGCAGAAGTGTTTTTGTTGTGTATAAATGCTGATGTTTATTGTGGCAGATGTACAGGATCGTTTGATATGAAGACAGTTTGTTTAGTCTCTGCATGGCTGTCTTTGTGGAGAGCAGCTTAATACACAGTCACAGCATTTCCCCCTGAAAGAGACAAGACTGTCCTGCTTAGAACATTGGAAACCGTAATGGGGGTCGCCAGCTGGAGCTTAGGGAACCAGCCCTGCTGCTAGTTCGTCCCCATCAGCCGACAGTACGTGACTGAAGTGCCTTTGAGCAAGACGCCTAACCCCAACTGCTCCCCGGGCGCTGTGGATAGGGCTGCCCACCGCTCTGGGCAAGTGTGCTCACTGCCCCCTAGTGTTTGTGTGTGGTGTTTCACTGCATGGATGGGTTTTACATGCGGAGGTCTAACTATTACATGCTTTAAGGAGATGGTTCTACAAGGGTTCTTTAGCAGTCTTTAGGCAGTGATTGTCTTTTAACCATGTGTTTTGTATAGAACCATTTCACAGAACCACCAAGTGGTTTGCATGGTGAGTCAATCAGATTGATGGAGAATGTGCTGCGTACGGTTCTACAGCACATGTCACAAGCTTGACATCATAACACCGTGTGAATATATAATGACGAATGGACCAATAGAAATGCTCCAAAATCACTCAAAATGAAATCTCTTTATGTTAAAGTGCGTTAAAAGCTGAGAAGGTTTGCCGTCTCCTGTTAAACACCTATTTTGGAGAAATAGTTTTTTCTTCAGACAGTGATGAGCCAAAAAAGCTTTCTAACAAATATGGGTTTGCATGCCTACACTCACTGATTTAGTCCGTTGTATTGCTCTTGTTTCATTTTATTCTGCATTATGAGCTGAACTTATAAAGAACTGTCAGTTTTTTTGATCAAATGAGGCGATTAAGCTACTGAAAAATTGCAGCTAAAATAGCATCTGACTTGGTGGAATTGGAGACCAAACAGTCTAATATGGTTAGAATGACTGCTAATGGCCTTACTAGCTGAAAGTACAACGCAATATCAGACTAAATATGCACTAATTTCGTGAAAGTTATGCGGCAGAACATACAGGGTTCTATTTTGTCAAAATTTCAAAATGATCACAGCCACAGTCATTTACACCAACCCATGACGGATTGTTGACCTTTCCTTAGGAGCTCTCTCAAGAACAAATTTGAAGAAAAAGTTTAGTAAGATATTTTTGAATGAGGCCCAGTGGTTTTATATAGAACCACAAACACCATTTGCATGCTTACATTGTTCTTTCCTTGGTGAAATAGCTGCAAACGGTTCTATACAGAACCTTGAAAATATTTTTAGCACCAATAAACTACAAGCTTGACATCACATTAACAGCAGGACCCTTTTTAGTACTATACAGAACCAATTTCAAAAATTTTCCACTATTATACCATGCAGAGAACTATTTAGCACTCAGAGGGTCATAACTCATGGTTCTAAGTGTCACGATTAGCCCCTCCCAGTCATCCATGTGCTTTTCTTTTGGTTTCAGTCATCCATGTGCTTTTGTTTTGGTTTCAGTCTTCCATGTGCTTTTGTTTACTTGTCTATGTGCTTTCCTTGCTTTGATTCTTCCCTGTCCTGCCCCCTTTTTTCTTGACTCCGCCCCTGGTTGTAACAGTTTTCCACCTGTGTCTTGTTAACCATCATTAACGTCATTATCCCTGTTGTATTTGAGCCCTGTTTTTTCCCTAGTCCCTTGCTGGCCTTTGTTTGATGTGTAGTTCTGTGTTTCTGTTTATTATACCCTGATCTCTCCGTGTTGGCTCCTGACCCTGGACTGTTCTGATCCCGAATCTGGATTTGCCCCGAATAAATCTTGCTTATCTCCGCATATGCGTCCGCCTCCTCATCGCTCCCAAAGTTACACTAAGTAGAACAATTGCTTTTCACCTGGCCAGTATAGTGTTATGTACACTCTAAAGAGTGAAGTGTTAAGTGACAACAACTAGCTGTGTTTCCTGCTTTAAAGAAGACAAAATGTGTGAACTTTAACTGGACACAACAATATTTACACAAACACAAAAATCTGCTGTCATCGCGCGCAATTAATTAGGCCTTAAGGTCCATGTTGAACTTTTGAGGGTATGTTTACATTGTCTGTACTTTTATTATACCTGTACTGAACCCTTTCGTCTAACCGTGTCTGAATATTCCATTAATTCCCGTAAGTGCGAAACAACGCGTCGTGGGTTAAAGTGAATTACTGTGACTTGTTTCTTTAAGCCAGGTCCAATGTTTCAAAAAAGAGTTGATGAGCTTTCATTAGGATGAGATAAAGATGGATGACTCTGTCATAAACAGCCTGTGCATGAAATATAATAATCTGTCATGCAGTCCACATATGAGAGTGAAGCTGACTGTCGGCTCGGCCGTCACTATCAGCGGGAATCTCCATAATTAGCTTTCAAATTAGAAAATTAAGGATGCATAAAGTGTGAGCGAATCTCTGAATGTATCTCAGTAGATTAATCCAAAATTAGCTCGGATGATATCGATAATAAAATGCTGCATCAATTACCATATTTCGAGGTGTAAGATGATGTTTTTAATGTTTATGTCACACTCACGCTGCTCTTTGACAGTAATTAGTGATTATGTCCAGAGGCCATGCTGCGAATTAATGAAAATCAGACACAGCGTCTATTTAACTGAGAATATTGTGACATTTGCATTGTCTGGGATGGAGAAGGAGCAAGAAATACAATTGAAGAGGCTTTGAATGAGGTACAGTGCCATGTGAGCTGGTTGAAGTATGTAAAGTGACCTGTACAGGTCAACAGGAAGTTAACAATTAGGCAAATAACAGTCCAATGTGACATTGCTGACAACAGGCTCTGTGAGCTTTACATGTGTAGGGTTATTACTGTCATTTGGCTATGCTATGTACATAGCTATGGAAGGATTTACAGTACATTTGGTCTCAATAGGCCTGTGACCGTGGCCCCATTCATTACGTGTCTCTAATAACTGTGTGAACAACAGACATCGATCAGGAATAATATTATGAGCACCTCCTTGTTTTTACTGTATACATAGTATTCACTGTATTTACAGACTGTAGTCCATCTGTTTCTCTGATACTCTGTTACCCTGTTCTTCAGTGGTCAGGACCCCCATGGACCCTCACAGAGCAGGTACTGTTTGGGTGGTGGATCATTCTCAGCACGGCAGTAACACTGATGTGGTGGTGGTGGTGTGTTAGTGTGTGTTGTGCTGGTGGGAGTGGATCAGACACAGCAGTGCTGCTGGAGTTTTTAAACACTGTGACCACTCACTGTCCACTCTAGACACTCCAACCTTGTCGGTCCACCTTGTAGATCAGGCTCATCTGCTGCTGCACAGTTTGTGTTGGTCATCCTCTAGTCCTTCATCAGTGGTCACAGGACGCTGCCCACAGGACGCTGTTGGATGGATATTTCTGGTTGGTGGACTATTCTCAGTCCAGCAGTGACACTGAGGTGTTTATAAACTCCAGCAGCACTGCTGTGTCTGATCCACTCAGACAAGCACAACACACACTAACACACCACCACCACATCAGTGTTACTGCAGTGCTGAGAATGACCCACCACCCAAACAGTACCTACTCTGTGAGGGTCCATGGGGGTCCTGACCACTGAAGAACAGGGTAACAGAGTATCAGAGAAACAGATGGACTACAGTCTGTAACTGTAGAACTACAGTGTGCAG
Source organism: Pygocentrus nattereri (assembly GCF_015220715.1). Lineage (NCBI taxonomy): Eukaryota > Metazoa > Chordata > Actinopteri > Characiformes > Serrasalmidae > Pygocentrus > Pygocentrus nattereri. Next base: position 830,158 of record NC_051231.1, on the reverse strand, counting down.
CTATACAGTAAGTGGAGCTGATAAAGTGGACAGTGAGGGTAGAAACAAGGAGGAGGTCATGATGTTCTGGCTGATCGGTGTAATATCATGGTGTTCATGTTCAGAAGGGGCGTGGTGTGCTTTGCAAAGCAACTATTAATCATTTATTAGTGTTATTGTTGTTTGTTGCCGTTCATAGTCACAGATGTGTTACTATATTCAGCTCTGGGCTTGGTTGTCTGTGGCTGTGGCTCTACCACTGAGATAAATTGCATGGCTAGAGTGAGCTCCCCGCTGTTTTCCCTGGAGTTTATTGGCTTTTTTTCCTGCTTTCTTAATAAAAGAGCGAGTTGTTTAAGCGAAATTATGGCCTCCCTGATTTTCCTTTGCCTGGTGCCACAATGTCGATACCATGTCCATCAATACTAACCTTAAAAAATAGCCCCAAGAAATATCAACAATGAAAACATCAATTCTGTGTGAGTTCATGAATTTCGCCAGTCATAATTCTCTCTCCAAGCTTTGTAGCTTCTTTGGCACAATAGTACTTGAAATGCACCGTATTAACAAACCATAATGCATAAGAAATGCTATGATTGTAACGCGGAGCGAGGAGGCGGACGCACATGCTGAGATAAGCGAGATTTATCAGGGGCAAATCCAGGGTCATGGTCAAAACGGTCCAGGTTCACATAGCCAACACGGATAGATTGGGATTCAGACACAAACCAGAATAGGACTAACAGAGTTCAGCGAAGCAAACATCAAACAACGACCGGCGAACACAAGGGCTTAAATACACAGGGCTTAAATACACAGGGCTTAAATACACAGGGCTTAAATACTCAGGACTTAAATACTCAGGACTTAAATACACAGGACTTAAATACACAGGACTTAAATACACAGGGCTTAAATACACAGGGCTTAAATACACAGGGCTTAAATACTCAGGACTTAAATACACAGGACTTAAATACTCAGGACTTAAATACACAGGACTTAAATACTCAGGACTTAAATACTCAGGACTTAAATACACAGGACTTAAATACTCAGGACTTAATTACACAGGACTTAAATACACAGGGCTTAAATACACAGGGCTTAAATACTCAGGACTTAAATACACAGGGCTTAAATACTCAGGACTTAAATACACAGGGCTTAAATACACAGGGCTTAAATACACAGGGCTTAAATACACAGGACTTAAATACACAGGGCTTAAATACACAGGGCTTAAATACTCAGGACTTAAATACACAGGGCTTAAATACTCAGGACTTAAATACACAGGGCTTAAATACACAGGACTTAAATACACAGGGCTTAAATACACAGGGCTTAAATACACAGGGCTTAATTACACAGGACTTAAATACACAGGGCTTAATTACACAGGACTTAATTACACAGGGCTTAAATACACAGGGCTTAAATACACAGGACTTAAATACACAGGACTTAAATACACAGGGCTTAAATACACAGGACTTAATTACACAGGACTTAAATACACAGGACTTAAATACACAGGGCTTAATTACACAGGGCTTAAATACACAGGGCTTAAATACACAGGGCTTAAATACTCAGGACTTAAATACTCAGGACTTAAATACACAGGGCTTAAATACACAGGGCTTAAATACACAGGACTTAAATACACAGGACTTAAATACACAGGGCTTAATTACACAGGGCTTAAATACACAGGGCTTAATTACACAGGGCTTAAATACACAGGGCTTAAATACTCAGGACTTAAATACTCAGGACTTAAATACACAGGGCTTAAATACACAGGACTTAAATACACAGGGCTTAATTACACAGGGCTTAATTACACAGGGCTTAAATACACAGGGCTTAAATACTCAGGGCTTAAATACACAGGGCTTAATTACACAGGGCTTAATTACACAGGGCTTAAATACACAGGGCTTAAATACTCAGGACTTAAATACACAGGGCTTAAATACACAGGGCTTAAATACACAGGATTTAAATACACAGGGCTTAATTACACAGGGCTTAATTACACAGGGCTTAAATACACAGGGCTTAAATACTCAGGACTTAAATACACAGGGCTTAAATACACAGGACTTTAATACACAGGGCTTAAATACACAGGACTTAAATACACAGGGCTTAAATACTCAGGACTTAAATACACAGGGCTTAAATACACAGGGCTTAATTACACAGGGCTTAAATACACAGGGCTTAAATACACAGGGCTTAAATACACAGGACTTAAATACACAGGGCTTAATTACACAGGGCTTAAATACACAGGGCTTAATTACACAGGGCTTAAATACACAGGGCTTAATTACACAGGGCTTAAATACACAGGGCTTAAATACTCAGGACTTAAATACACAGGGCTTAAATACACAGGACTTAAATACACAGGGCTTAAATACACAGGGCTTAATTACACAGGGCTTAAATACACAGGGCTTAATTACACAGGGCTTAAATACACAGGGCTTAATTACACAGGGCTTAAATACACAGGGCTTAAATACTCAGGACTTAAATACACAGGGCTTAAATACACAGGACTTAATTACACAGGACTTAAATACACAGGACTTAAATACACAGGGCTTAAATACACAGGACTTAAATACACAGGGCTTAAATACACAGGGCTTAAATACACAGGACTAAAATACACAGGGCTTAATTACACAGGACTTAAATACACAGGACTTAAATACACAGGGCTTAAATACACAGGGCTTAAATACGCAGGACTTAAATACACAGGACTTAAATACACAGGGCTTAAATACACAGGGAAATGAGGGTCAGGTGAAAACAATCAGGGCGGAGTTACAAAACCAAAACAAACGCAAATGGAGTGGGAGGAGCCAATCATGACAATGATAGCATTTCATAATGCATAATAAACATGTAATGCATTTTTATAAATATTTATGGCTGTGATTATGATGCCTGGTATTGACAGGATATTCATAAAAATTGTTACCTTATTTATTATAGTCATTATATCTTCATTGATTTAATGTTGATTTTGCATTTGAGACCTAAACATCAAGCTGGACCTTCTTTTTAAGACATTTATATGTGACATTTATATGTAAAGAGTAATGAAATGAGCCAAATAACTCCTATAAAATCCAACTTGATAGCTAAAACCTTTTATTTCAGGGAATACAGGGCAACTCGACAAGTCTTACATAATGCCGTTTTCCTATGTTACACCTTTTTGGTTAATTTGGTTTAATTGTTATTTATAAAGGGCGGCACGGTGGCGTAGTGGGTAGCGCTGTCGCCTCACAGCGAGGAGGGCCTGGGTTCGATTCCCCGGCCGGGTGACCGGGGTCCTCTCTGTGTGGAGTTTGCATGTTCTCCCCGTGTCTGCGTGGGTTTTCTCCGGGTTCTCCGGTTTCCTCCCACAGTCCAAAGGCATGCAGTCAGGCCAATTGGACGTGCTAAATTACCCCTAGGTGTGAGTGACTGTCTGTGTCTGTCTGTCTGGGATGGACTGGCGACCTGTCCAGGGTGTATCCTGCCTTCCGCCCGATGACCGCTGGGATAGGCTCCAGCACGACCCTGACGGAGAAGCGGCTTAGAAAATGGATGGATGGATGTTATTTATAAATGACATATTTACCTTTGTGTATTTCTTTGGAATTATGTTTTGTGTTACGTTGTTATTGATGTTTGAGACAAAAAAGCTTATAAATGTATTATCTTCTCTTTTATTTACAACATGCAGGTCTGGGAGACCCCAACACAACCCTGCTTAGTGCCCCCAAAAGCTACAGCTGACTTTAGAATGGCAGTTCCTTGGATTTCTCCGATAAGCACTTGATGACCACTTCTTTCAGCAAAGAAAATAAAAGGCCAGCTGTTACAAATCTCATCAAAATTAAAGATCGATTCTTACGTTCTCTGATAATTAACACATTAACCAAGTTAACTCACTGAAGCGCTCACTGGCAAATACACCGAAGCCGTTATGCTTTCCAGGGCTGGTTTCTTAAGTAATTGATCAGTACGTTATTGCATAATAAATCTCGTGGAAGGGAAAACATGCCCCGGCTGATGCAGTGAAGCCGTGTCAGTTGGTTATTCCTTTTTTCGGGGCACGGATAAGGGAAAAGCGATGAAGCATGTCCGGCCCGCATGACTTGGCGTTCGTCACTCGCAGATTCCCTCTGCTGCTGAATCAGGAGCCTCGGGATTGAGGAGGCTTCATTTTCAATCTGGGAAATAAAGTAATCTGAGCAGGGGGAGAATTGCAGGGCCACTCTCCAGAGATTACCTTCTCTGCGCTCCACTGATCGCACATCATTGAGAGGAAACAGCCCTCCACCCCCACCCCACTTCTGTGTTTTCATTTGCGCTGGGTGGTTCGTGCTGGAGCCGAGCTGTGAGGAGGGTCACCATGGAGATGCCTCAATCACCATCTACTGTTTAACCAGGTTAAACCAATCAGTATCCATCACTTTCCATGATAATAAAAATGAGACATACTGTATAAAGCAGTTCAAATAATTGCACATCTGAGTTATTGCACACATTATTATTATTACACATATGAACCGTTTGGTATCGAGTTTTGCACAGATGATCCTGCAACGCGGGGGAGCGATGATGAGGAGGACGCATACGCTGAGAGAAGCGAGATTTATTAGGGGCAAATCCATAATCAGGGTCTAAACGGTCCAGGATCAAACAGCCAACACGGAGAGATGGAGGGACAGACATTACGACAAGGAACACAGACTAGACAAACAACAGAGGCCAGAAGAACAAACACCATACAAAGACCAGCAACTAACAGGGGAAAACACAGGGCTTAAACACAGGAACATCGAGGGTTAACAAGACACAGCCGAAAACAGGGAGGGCGGAGTCTAGAAACAAGGAGGAATCAAAACAAAGAAGCACGTGGACAAGACCAGAGATAAACAAAAGCACATGGAGGAGTGGGAGGGGCCAATCGTGACAGAACTATAGTATCACACACTGAGGGAGGAGTTATAGAGTTTGATGGCCACAGGTAAGAATGACCTCCTGTGGTGCTCTGTGGTCATTTCGTTAGAATGAGTCTTGAGCTGAATGAGCTCCTGTGTCTCATCATTACGTCGTAGAGTGGGTGGGAGCCATTGTCCATAACGGCCTTGTCCATAGTAGCACCCAAATTAGGGAATACTCTCCCTGGGTATTTGGGATACCACCTCTCTATCTTCCTTTAAATCTCTCTTAAAGATTTATTTGTTTTCACGATGTGGTCGCTGTTCCGTTTATACTTAAATGTTTAGTTTAGTGTGTTCATATTCTTTGATTGTAAAGCGTCCTTGAACGTGGGAAAGGCGCTATATAAATAAAAGGGATGATGATGATGATGATGATGACCTATAATCTCAGCTGGGTGCCACATGCCATACATCAATAGTGGCATTTAATGTGGTGTAAATAAAGGCCAGTTGAATGTGGACTATCTAGTGCACACTTTGACCAGTAAAGGTGGCAAAGGGAACATTGGAGTGATGCCCTAGAACCACTTAAATGGATTCAGTAGACTTTATTTTTTAGAACCGTTTTTGTAGACTATAGTCCCTGAGACCCCAGAGCCTCTTTACAGCTCACAAAATATCCTTAACCTTTTTTTGATCAGCTTGTTGCTTCATGACTTTTCTTGTTTTTATGGAAAATGTGAATAAACAATATTAGTAAACTGATATTGTGTTCCAAACACCCTCTGGAGAAATGTATACACAACTTCTGTTTGGGGTCTCAGAGATAGCTAGAGTAAATGATTAAAGGCATTAGATTTTCATGTGTACACACACACACACACACACACACACACACACACACACATTAGCAAATATGGGATGTCTGTGATGCAAAATCCAACTATGCTTGGAAAATGTTTAGATAGCATTCCAGAGAAGAACCATTTATTATTTACCTAATCAGCAAAAGTGAAGTGTCAGAAAATATTAGATATGACCATTTGCCCTTGTCCCACCTTGCTTGCAGGTGAGGGCAGATGTGCTCGGACAACGTTGTGAGTTCGTAAGACAAAGCGATGGCAGGCAAACCACAACAGCACAATCAGTGCAAGGCTATTTATTTAGTGAGCGTATTTGAGAAAATAACAATGTTAAGAGAAGAAAAATAAACAAACAAACAAACAAACAAACAAAAAATACAGAATATATTTATACATCAGACGGCTGGACTCTAAATAAAACGCTGCTCCAATTATTTTTTGACTACTCCGTACCTGGGAGCTCCAGTGCAATACGCTCTCTAGTATATACACTTATTTCAAATGTATTTATCTGTTGACATTCATATGTTTACATATGCACTACACTCTGCATTACATTGCATTGCTTATTATTATTTTCGTTTCTCCCCGATCTGCTCTGAGCCAATACAACATCATTTTGTTCTAATGCGCACTGTATGGTGTAAATGTGAATGACAATAAAAGTCTGTCTAGGTCTAAGTCTATGTCTAAGTGTAGGTCTAAGTCTAGGTCTAAGTCTATGTCTAAGTCTAGGTCTAAGTCTAGGTCTAAGTCTATGTCTAAGTCTAGGTCTAAGTCTAAGTCTATAAACTTTAAAGCAGCAACAGCTTCCCTCCGAATACATTGGCTCAACAACCAACTGAGCATCTTCCTCCTCTACAGAACCGCACTGCTCCTTAAATAGACGTCCACTGGTCTACCCAAGTCCTTCATCCCTGAGAACCATCAATAATAACATGAAATAAATAAATCTAAGAAATCCAAAAATTGTGTTTGTCCTTATTTACCAGAATGATCTAATGCACATTAGTTTACCAAAGGAACTTTTCAAAGGATGGATGCTGGACTAGCTGTCTTTAATTGTATTGTACAAGCTGTCTGATCTTGTTGTGTGTCTGGAAAATATCCTGCTCTCATTAGAATAGACTAGGTTAACAGGCTCCTCCAATAATATGCAGAAGCAGGCTTGTGGGCTAATTGGTGGGTTTTACTATAAAACTGTGCAAATGTAAGAATTTGTAGTTTACAAGTTATAAATATTCTCATCACAGGCTTAGAAAAAGCCATATAGTGCGCATTTTCTTTCTTCTAGGAAATGAACACTTTGAAATCAGTATTGTTTAGATGAAAACAAACTGAAGCTACAAAGTAAATTACTGTTTGAAGAGATCCATGGCTGATGCATGATCATGGCTTCATGACTACCTTATGGTTCCTTATGGTTCCTTATGGTTCCTAGTATAAACACAAATGGAGAAAAATTAACATGCTAACGCAAATTGTGCATCAAAAAATCTTTACACCAAAAATGTGGCGAAGCAAGGTTCTTAATAAAGTGGCCAATAAGTGCAAACAATGAACACAAATCTACAAAGTGAACCTATATATGTGTTTCTGATAAAATGGCCTATTTGTGTAACTAAGGTAGATGAACATAATGAACTGGCAACTCGGTCTACAACATAGACCATTTATGCATGGAACGCTTTCCATAAAATGCTGTCTGCACAGGAAGACCATTCCTGAAGATATACCTTCTCATTCCGGACTCTCCATTGGTATATTTGCATATTATCACCAGGTACAGGTCAAGCATGACGGGTTAATCTCTCTGTTATCACTGTTACATTTTATTTCAATTAAAAGCCAATAGCCAGTCAATCATACGTGAGTTAGGAGATAGGAAGCCAGCTTATTCCATCCCATTTTGGGGCATAACCTATTCTGCCTCATTTTAGGAATATTTCAGCCAAGAAATTATTATTCAAATGGTTTCCCGTCCCGTATCTGACCAGCTGACAGCAGTCAGATACCGGATGGGAAACTTTCAGCGCTTTTGTCACAGTTCATTAGGTTTGGCTTCCAGGTTGTGGTATCATATGCCATATGAATATTAATGTGACTTTTCTGTGCAAATATTCACTCAGTCTTAATAGCAGCATCAGCATGGCAGTGCTGCTAATCTGGTGTTTTATATATTCCCCTATGGGCGGCTTTGTAGAATTGTTATCAATAAGGTTTTAACCCAGCTGTGTAAGGCTGAATCTGAAGGGTCAAGGTCTCACAGACAGGAGTGTTTTCCCTCTGCTAAAGTGCTGAATTCACCTGCTTGGTGATTCAGTTTAGCTCAATCACGGGGGAAAATATTTCAAATGCTTAAATTTCATGGGCACTGTTAAAAGGTTTCACTGTAAATTTACTGTAAAGCACTGCTACCAGTCGCATTACTTTTAGGGTCATTTACTGCAGTTAAATACTCTGACTTTATATCTTAACTCTAAAATATTTTTGTTTAATCACCAAAACAACTTCAGTTCAGACCGAACTTAGGACAGAATAATATTTCTGAACTTATTCTAACTCCAGATACGTTATATTTCCAAAAGTATTCGCTCGTCTGGCTTCACACGCATATGAAATTAAGTGACGTCCCATTCTTAATCCATAGGGTTTAATATGATGTCGGCCCACCCTTTGCAGCTATAACAGCTTCAGCTCTTCTGGGAAGGCTTTCCACAAGGGTTAGGAGTGTTTATGGGAATTTCTGACCGTTCTTCCAGAAGCACATTTGTGAGGTCAGACACTGATGTTGGACGAGAAGGCCTGGCTCACAGTCTCCGCTCTAATTCATCCCAAAGGTGTTCTATGGGGTTGAGGTCAGGACTCTGTGCAGGCCAGTCAAGTTCTTCCACACCAAACTGGCTCATCCACGTCTTTATGGACCTGCTTTGTGCACTGGTGGGCAGTCATGTTGGAACAGGAAGGGGACATCCCCAAACTGTTCCCACAAAGTTGGGAGCGTGAAATTGTCCAAAATCTCTTGGTGCTGAAGCTTTAAGAGTTCCTTTCACTGGAACTAAGGGGCCGAGCCCAACTCCTGAAAAACACCCCCACACCATGATCCCCCCTCCACCAAACTTTACACTCGGCACAGTGCAGTCAGACAAGTACCGTCTCCTGGCAACCACCAAACCCAGACATAGGACCTAGGCCTAGGGGCTTGGTTTAATAGACCTGTGGCCATGGAAAGTGATTGGACATGTGAATTCTATGATTTGGATGTGTGACTGAATACTTTTGGAAATCTAGTATACATAGAAAAGCATATAAACTAGATATTTAGATTTTCTAAATATTGTTCCAAGTGTAGGATAAACCCTAAGAGTGTCACAGCCTCTGTTTTAGCCTTCTGGTTCTACTTTTCACTATTCTGTTGTGAAAAGACAATAGTGCAAAGAAGCGATTTCTCTTGTGAGAGATTTTTTTTTGTTATTTTGCAGTTCAAAGCAGAGCGCAGATCAAATAAAATCTTGCAGTGATGGTGTGTTGGTAATGAAAGGAGTTGAATATGAGAGGAATGACATTAGTGTGGCTGACATGCCAGCTAAAGCTTTGAGAAATGGAAACTGGAACTGCAAAACAGCAAAGGACTGTTGTAAAAGTAATAATGTTTTTATTTTATTATGTTGTTTGCTGGTTTATTATGTATTGCTCTGTTCTTGTCTTTTTGTTGCTCTGCTTTGTCATCACCATCTGAAAAAATTTGGACACTGTGAGAAATGTAAATGTAAAATAAATGCGAATAAAAACAGAATGCAGTGCTTTGCAAATCTCATACAGCCATATTTTATTCACAGTAGAACATAGAACACGTGTCAGATGTTGAAAGTGAGACATTTTACCATTTTATGAAAAACATTAACTCGTTTAGAGCTTGACGGCAGCAGCGCATCTCAGAAAAGTTGGAACAGGAGCAACAAAAGGCATGTTTGGCATGTACTGAAATCACTGCATGAGCTCGAAACACTTCCAGAAATCAGTGTCTGTGAACACAGTTCACTCTACAATCCACAAACAGGTTAAAGCTGCATCAGGCAGAGAAGAAGCCAGATATAAACAGGAGCCAGAAACACTGCCACCTTCTCTGGGCCAGAACTCATTTAAAATGGGCATTTAAACAAAGCATGGATAAATAACAGACGAACCACTGCATACATAATAATGAAATAATGTCATTGCAAAAAAAATCTCCAAAACCAGCACATAAAATAGCTTAAATGAAAGAGATTTTATTATGGTCTGCTTTTTTCCACAGAAATTCATTACTTATTTCTGTGAGCTGCAGGAAAGCATTCATAGTGAAATTTGAATCTATCATGAAAGAAATGTTGGCTTCATAAATCCGACCGCAAAGCTACTGTGATTTTTTTATTCATCATTTGTTCACTTGGCCTCATATAAATAATAAAGGGACAAACACAGCAAAATAAATAAAAACTAATTTTAATAAAGAAAAATGTATTATTTTGCCATCGTGAGGAGGAATAGCCACTCCTCTCGAGCAGAGAAGGCTCTCCATTGTGCATCATTTCCTCACAAAAGATTTAATTCTGTGTAATCTTGTTAACAATGTTTCTTGAAGCCTCTCCACTCGGTAATTGTTCCTCTCATCTTCTTCAATCAGAGAAAATGGGATGGAAGAAAAATAATTAATGAAATGAAACCTTGGCAAGGACACAAAATGTCTGATGAAAATGATTCTTACTTACCCTCAGTGTAAGTGACCCTCAGCAACAAAAGGAAAAAGTCACGGCAAAAATACAGATGACCACTGCGCTTCCTATAATCACGAGCCAAAGATCCTCTCGGGACGTTCGCTGTCTGTCATTATCTGGACTGTGCCTGAAGAGTTGAATGAGCTTTCTTTTCAGACCCAGATTCAAACCTAATAAATCTTTCTTGTCAGAACTGGCCCAATTGTTTTCAATAGAGACCACTAGATCCCATCAGGAAACCATCAAATGCATGTAGAATCTGCCACTGGTCACCAGTAAAATCATAAGGTTCATTTATAATGAGCTGTCAACCCACCAAAAAAGCCCAGACACATTGCAAAACCATCAGAAACCAACACTTTATGGTCCCGATGTTTTGTTTTGTTTTTTTTAAATCAGCAGGGCTTTCAGAAAGAGAATGCTGTAGAGGTCCCATTGATGTAAATGTACTCTTGCTGTACTTTAAAGGATTTTTTCAGTGAATTATATGAACTATCCCAGAGAAAAGATGCTCATCTGTTTAACAGGGGTTTTAATTAAGGTTCAAGAAGGATCAGCCAGAGAGAATTTCCTCAGGAAAAGGTCCAGAACATCATCAAGTCTAACTTGCATTATGATTTAGTGCTATAAACTGTATATTGAAGTCATTCAGTAGTTATAATATATATATATTATTATTATATAAATATATATATTATATAAATATCAAGATTTTATGTAGTCAACAACTGAAAGTCAAATCAAATAAAATGCAATTTAACAATATTTAAACAATATTTCTTGTTATTTTTCTCTTTTTTAGATCATACCATGTGAATTAACTTTCCTCTGATTCACTTTGATCTTCAGTGTAATGTGGAGCGATGAGGCGGACGCATGCGCTGGGAAAAGCGAGATTTATTCTGGGCAAATCCAGGCTCAGAGTCGGAACAGTCCAGGGTCGAAGAGCCAACACGGAGAAAGGTGGGACGGACATAACGAAACAAGAAAACAGACTGGAACACAGAAAACCAAACACTTAACAAAACACTTTGAACCATAAATGAAAACAAGGAGGAAACACAGGGTTTAAATGCAAGAGGGCTAACAAGGGATAACAGGACACAAGTTGAATCACAGGTGGGCACAATCAGGGGCGGAGTCAAGAAAACAAGGGGGCATGACAAAGAACTCGAAGCACAGTAGCACGTGGGCGAGACCATGGAGGAGTGGGAGGAGCCAATCGTGACATTCAACCACTGTTTCTGTCCACTGTGTCTCAGTCACTTGAGTTACAGTGCTTATTGGGCACTAGGTTAGGGGTCTGGCCCTGTGACCGGAAGGTCACCGATTTGATCCCCTGAGCTGACAGTCCATGACTGAGGTGTCCTTGAGCAAGACACCTAACCCCCAACTGCTCCCTGGGCGCCGTGGATAGGGCTGCCCACCGCTCCGGGCAAGTGTGCTCACTGCCCCCTAGTGTGTATGTGGTGTTCCACTGCATGGATGGGTCAAATGCAGAGGTGAAATTTCCCCATTGTGGGACTAATCAGGGGCTCTTAATCACAGATCTGATTGGCTGAATAGCATCACTTGTGACATTTGCAATGCATGCGATTGGTCTGTGAGTTTCCTGCGCTGCTAAACCAGTAGGCTAGAAAGCTTATGCCAGTTGTTATAGAAATTCTCTGTCAAACTTAATTCTCAGTAGTTTATTGGTTATAGGTCCAGCTCCAGAGAGGACAGTGTCTGGGTCCAGACCTGGATCACAGTCAGTCTATCGGTGGCTTCTGCTGTATAACATCAGGGCTTTGTCAGCATATTTTTAGTTCATTACTCTATAAGACGTCTATAAGTCAGCTGAAACTAAATCAAAGCCAAGACAGATGCTGAGGCATGACATAGGTTAAAGGCCAAAACAAGTTTCCTGGAGAGGAATCAGATTGTGGGCGTATGTTATTCAGTGGATGTTAGATAGCTTCACATGTTTTGCAGCTTGTGATGATTACTAACAAAGTCAAACAAAGTCAAACAAAACCGGACAAGCTGCTTAAAACCTTAGTAAATCGGGCAGAAAATGAAATCAAGAGCCCATTTAATATAAAAACTCACTTTTTACACGATCCTCCCCTGTTTTGTACGGCCCTCCCTAAAATATGTATGCATGAGGAGGAGTGAGTTACACTAAACCCCCATTAATCTGCCCAAACTGGAAAAATAGTAAAGCTCTGCTAGTCTAAGCTGTGCGTTATTCACTGGGCAAAAATACCCCCTAGTACTGGGGGCAGGGGTCCCATGTTGGCTGGCTACTCCAGTGTTGGCTGGCTGCTAACTCACTCGCTATAGCGGCACTCATGCAAACTTCAATAGCAACAAAGCGTTTGGTTTAACAATTGTTTTTTTTGGAAATGCTCTTTTCTAATTTGGTAATGTGCTCTTCCAGACATCAACCGAGTTCTTCCACATCTCTTTTGTCTTTGTTTTGAGAAATTAGTAAAAATTCAGTTATTGAGTTACTGCACAGTTGCAGTTGCTAGACAGTGAAGGGCCAACTGGGTGAACTAATTTGCTTTAATGCCACCCTGAGGCAGGGCAGTGCCACATCACTAGTTAGTTAAGAGCAACAAAGACGGAATCTCTCTGGCTAAAAAGAGCTTTCTCTGAATTCATACTTGAGCATCCATTTTTTCCTAATGAACAGCAAAACCTCATAATTTATTTATTTTTGCTTCCCAAAAGAACCTTTTAACTGCATTGGTGTAAATAGTGTAGAGGGCCTTTTCAAGTATAGTTTGCATTTTACCAGGCACAAAATATGGGCTGAATATGTCCAATTTGCACCTGAAACTAGCAAAAGACTTAATAGATTGGGACCTATATTTACAAAACGTTGACAACACCTGCTCATTTAATGTTTCATCTAAAATCAAAGGTATTAAAAGAGAGTTTCCCTTCTTTGCTGCAGTAACAGTCTCTACTCCTCTGTGATAGCCTTACACTACATTTTGAAACATCACTGTGAGAACTTGATTGCATTCAGCAATTCACCAATAGCAGTACTGAGGTCAGGTAATGAGGTCAGATGATTGGTTCTGGATCACAAATGCCACTTCATGTAACGTGACAGAGTGAATCGGACATGTGTGGATAAAATGGGAAAAAGAGACTTTACGAGTTGAACCGTGATCCATCAAAAAACAGGAACAGGTCAAACCCAAAAGAAACAAACATGGCACCAAGCAAACACAGTCCATAAGAGGTCAGGCAAAAGACGCAAAGTCAAAAATACAGAAGATCAGTCAACACTGGACATGACCATTCGGGAATGACCACTTAGTAGCTCTGTGAAAAACACAGTACCTCGCAATGAACGAGTCTAAAAGTCTGGACTTTAAACTAAGCACAGACTAGTCATGTGAAATGAGGAAAAGGTGAAACAGGTCTGTGTTCTGGGGAAAACCAGAGGTGATCGGAGTGCAGTGGAGGATCAGCAGTCACATGATCCCCCCCAGAGGAGCCTTGGAGGCCTCAGAGCCAAAGGGATGCGTGATATTCAATTCATTCCAAAGTAATTGGATGGAGTTTCTTTACCTTTGGTAATACACTGGATGTCTGGATACTTTTGGACAAATAGTGTTTGTAATAAGAAAGCTATTTCTTTCCTGAAAGCTAATACTGCATGCAATTCAAGGAAAAGGGCAGGAAACGGAACATCATACTCAACTGAGTTGTGTATTTTGGCTTCATTCTAATGTTTCTCCGCCAAACTACAGAGCTTCAAATCCTGATATTCCTGTCTCCGGCTTCCCGAACACTACAATAAAACATCTTGTGTCATTGGAGAGGCGGCACAATGCCCTACAATCCTGTAAAGTATGACGTTGTTTTCTACTCCATCTCTCTGAACCTCCTCCATGGGCAAACATCTCAGCAAGACCACCTAAGGTGCGCCTAAGTAGGATAGAAATTTGTGAGATTCTGGGGTCTCCAGTTCCCTGAAGGATAGCAATAGGATCCAGGGCTCATTGGAAAGGGCACATCAAGTTCTAGCTCTGGCATCAACGTTGACTTTCATCACATAACTGTTAACTCTAGAAAAATCCATGCAACCCATGAAAGAACATAGAATTTATTTGTATCTACCACAAAGCTGAAGGTGCTAGGTGCAAATAGGAGCAAGAGAAACGAAAGTCTGCCATTTCCAACAAGCAGCACTTGGCCGCTCTTCTACAACAGCGCTATGTAGAAAGCCTTTTCCTCCTGCGCGGTAATTGCTGCATCAGAGGGATTTCTCCTGATCGATGACAGTATTGCGCAGTAAGCCGTGGAGAAAAGGAGCCACAACTAGTCTTGACACTTTGGGAAAGCAAAGAAAAAGTGTTGGCATTAGTGTGTGTGGCATGCGGAGATGGATTCCTCCAGTTCTGGCCATCAGGTTAAGGTGCAGGGAGAAGTGGGTGGGGACGTGTGCTATCTCATAGCTAGTCCATCACTGCTCGTAATTAGGTGAGTGGGACAGCAGCACAGTGCCCAGCTCAACACTTTTTATTATCTCCTCACTCCATCTTATGGAAAGCTCGTGGGCTGTGACAGCGGAGGAATTGAAATGTGTCTCAAATCACACAGATTCTGATTGGATATCTTAATGGCCAGTGGTGCTCCGCTAACATTGTGCTTAATCATAATGTCAGCCCATTACTTCTCATGTAGGATGGCATGTCTTCATCACAGACTTCAACGTTTTATTTTTTGATTTGAAATTACTTGAATAAATCACTGTAAGCTCACTAAGTGCTACAACCCTGCAACCCCTCACCTTGTGGTTCACACAGGTCTCACTAAAAGAGTATGTATTGCACCTTTTTCAGCCAGGTGCCATTTCTATTCCTCAAAAAGATATCAGTAATATCAAGGGGCCAACTCATTTGACCAAAGAGACATCTGGCACAATAACAGCAAAGCAGGAACACCAGGCGAGATGGATGCAAGGACACAGGCTGAGAATACTGCAAGGCTTTGTGGCAAAATAAAACAACTTTTTTTCTTCAAACGTTTGGGACTGGAATTTCCCAATAAAGCGCATCCTGTTCTGTGTAGTGTTAACCCCTTTAACACTCCCAGCCTTATTACACACCCCGGCTTATTACACACCCTGGCTTATTACACATCCAGGATTATTACACACCCAGCCTTATTACACACCCCACCTTATTACACACCCAGGCTTATTACACATCCAGGCTTATTACACACCCAGCCTTATTACACACCCAGCCTTATTACACACCCCACCTTATTACACACCCTGGCTTATTACACATCCAGGATTATTACACACCCTGGCTTATTACACATCCAGGCTTATTACACATCCAGGATTATTACACACCCAGCCTTATTACACACCCCACCTTATTACACACCCAGGCTTATTACACATCCAGGCTTATTACACACCCAGCCTTATTACACACCCAGCCTTATTACACACCCCACCTTATTACACACCCTGTCTTATTACACATCCAGGATTATTACACACCCTGGCTTATTACACATCCAGGCTTATTACACATCCAAACTTATTACACACCCTGGCTTATTACACACCCAGCCTTATTACACACCCAGGCTTATTACACACCCTGGCTTATTACACATCCAGGCTTATTACACACCCAGGATTATTACACATTCAGGCTTATTACACATCCAGGATTATTACACACCCTGGCTTATTACACATCCAGGATTATTACACATCCAAACTTATTACACACCCCATCTTATTACACACCCTGGCTTATTACATATCCAGGCTTATTACACATCCAGGATTATTACACATCCAAACTTATTACACACCCCACCTTATTACACATCCAGGCTTATTACACATCCAGGATTATTACACACCCTGGCTTATTACACATCCAGGCTTATTACACATCCAGGATTATTACACACCCCATCTTATTACACATCCAGGCTTATTACACATCCAGGATTATTACACACCCTGGCTTATTACACATCCAGGCTTATTACACATCCAGGCTTATTACACATCCAGGATTATTACACACCCCACCTTATTACACACCCAGGCTTATTACACATCCAGGATTATTACACACCCGGGCTTATTACACATCCAGGCTTATTACACATCCAGGATTATTACACACCCTGGCTTATTACACACCCAGCCTTATTACACACCCCGGCTTATTACACATCCAGGCTTATTACACACCCCGGCTTATTACACATCCAGGCTTATTACACATCCAGGCTTATTACACACCCAGGCTTATTACACACCCAGGCTTATTACACATCCAGGCTTATTACACACCCCGGCTTATTACACATCCAGGCTTATTACACATCCAGGCTTATTACACATCCAGGCTTATTACACATCCAGGCTTATTACACATCCAGGCTTATTACACACCCAGGCTTATTACACATCCAGGCTTATTACACACCCAGGCTTATTACACATCTAGGCTTATTACACATCCAGGCTTATTACACACCCAGGCTTATTACACATCCAGGCTTATTACACACCCAGGCTTATTACACACCCAGGCTTATTACACACCCTGGCTTATTACACATCCAGGCTTATTACACATCTAGGCTTATTACACATCCAGGCTTATTACACACCCTGGCTTATTACACATCCAGGCTTATTACACATCCAAACTTATTACACACCCCAGCTTATTACACACCCAGGCTTATTACACACCCAGGCTTATTACACATCCAGGCTTATTACACATCCAGGCTTATTGCACACCCAGGCTTATTACACACCCCGGCTTATTACACACCCAGGCTTATTACACACCCCGGCTTATTACACATCCAGGCTTATTACACATCCAGGCTTATTACACACCCAGGCTTATTACACACCCAGGCTTATTACACATCCAGGCTTATTACACACCCCGGCTTATTACACATCCAGGCTTATTACACATCCAGGCTTATTACACATCCAGGCTTATTACACATCCAGGCTTATTACACATCCAGGCTTATTACACACCCAGGCTTATTACACATCCAGGCTTATTACACACCCAGGCTTATTACACATCTAGGCTTATTACACATCCAGGCTTATTACACACCCAGGCTTATTACACACCCAGGCTTATTACACACCCAGGTTTATTATTCAGTAATAATCTGAATAATCTTTTATAATTCACAGTGGGTTGTACTGTGTCCTAAACCACATCAACAAGTCTGCATGACGTTTCTGAAGCCCTGAATGTGTTTAAGCAAGTTGACCGAAGTTCTGGGCAATGTTTTTACAGAAAATATTTGGGTGACTATTGACTTCTACTGTTTGTTAGAAAGGTTAGGAGCATATTTTGGGGGCGAACTAAAGAAAGACAATCTGGATCTTAAATTGTCTTGGCTGATCATCTATAAGTTGGGAATTGAAATTCGATTTTCCGCCTGTAAAAATGGAAATATTGATCGAGGAAATGATATGCGATCAGTAGGTTCACTGGAAAAGGCCTTACTGAGTCTTGATGGGATGATCCTGATTGGATGATTCAGTGCTAATTCCACATGTAAACAAAGCCTGAATGGCTTCCGATTTCATCAATGTAGTTTGAGGTCTGGATGTTTCTGTGTGGGGCAGACTGGATTCTGGCTTGCATGAAAGTAAATCCACAGTGTGTCCATTTATTTTCTGTGAAGACCACAATGACACACTGTACTTATACGTCTTTTAAAACCTATTACTGAGTGGCCTGCGGCCAGTGTTTTCATTCACAGCCATTCTGTTTTGCAGCGGCTCCGGCCACAAAATAATCGGATGCTGCTCACAGATGATTTATTTGAGCTGTTTCTTTATTATAACAAAGGGATTTATTTTAATCAGGCCATTTAGAGCCTCTAGAGCAGCTTCTAAAGTGATTTGATAGTAGAATTGTGCAGCAGAGTGAGGCTGTTCTGGCACAATATATCCTGAAACTCGTTCTGGTACGAATAAAATTTTGCGAATGCTGTTTATCTTCCCAGGCCTCCTAACTGGATCAATTGGCTGTCTTCATTTTAGCTTTACAAGGTCAAGTTTCACTTCAGAGAATGGCCAAGGCTGCCAGCAGGCCCAAAGCTTTATTACACACTGCTATAACATAAGAATATCTCAGCCAGTTTGCACTGGTGTACCTGTGGTTACTGTATAATAAGCCTCAGTATGTAAAAAGCCTGGATTTTAAGGGGTTAAAGGATTAATATCCTAAACTTTCTTGCATTTTATTACTTTCCCTGAGGTTCATTCCTAATGTTTGTGGGGCTTAATGTACCAAAGGCATGTCATAATTCATGATTACATGACAATTTTCCAACTCAAGTTTGTTTCTTCTAACTCAGTGTAAATGAGAGTTCGGCTGCTGTTGGCTGAATAAGTGGGCACTTCAGTCATTTTACCGTTGCAGTCATATTTGCAACTTTGAAGCCGTATAAAATCAATAATAATTATGCTTTTTGATTTTTTATTTCATGTTACCATGTCATGCATAAGAAACAGCATGTCAGAGGAGTAACTTTACACACGCTGAAGTACGATTTTTATGTGAAACAACCATTTTGATGCTTTTCAATGCGTTTCAGTTTAAATTATTAAAAGTATTATTACCTGTCACATGTTAAAATTATTTTAAATATAAAATCTTATTTCTAACATAAATCAAGATTTTTCTGGCTCAGTGGAGTGACAGGAACATAGAATGTCATTAAAAAGAGAAAAGGAGGTCTTTTTGGATTATGTCTCGTATAAATTTCTGAAGTGAGAAGGTGGGAACGTCCAGCGTTAAGGAAACGTCTTTTTACATTTCTGATAAATTTGGCTGAAATGCTGACAGCTTGTGACAGATGGTGTAAGTGGTGTTACCTGTGAAGAATTACTGATTTAATTAATGGAATTAACAAGGTGAATGCACCATCTGTAATTTTTGTATATAATGTGGCTTTGAAACTATTGTGGCAGTGGACAGGTCAGGATCATCCTGCACCAAAAACAGCTAAGCGATTTTCCACTCTCACATTATTGTGGTTAACCTTTAGGTTCTTAGCAGTATATTAACATGAATATACTTGAATTTGATGCTGGAGATATTCAAAAGACGTGTGAGGGGATCTATAAAAGTGAGACCTGATATTTCCGCTCTATAGTACTACATACAGTGCCGGTTTCTATAGTCAATTATAAAAATTCATCCACCTGAGTTAAACAAAAAAGTTTATATGTATATGGATACTTTATATTTCCGAGTGTCCGAGGTTGCGGCAGTATGCTTTAGCCTAGGGTGCTTGACAGGTTAGGTTTTTGCTGCTTTTTCCTGTCTTTCTTATGTACATATAGGTAACAGGTGTTGTCTTTCATGTGGTAAATGTGCTTCTGAAGAGGAGGTGCATGTTTTATTGGGAAATGCTGTATTGATTGTCGGGTTTATGGTGACCTGTGCTCGTTTAAATATGTATACATAAGATTGCTATTGTTTTGTCTCAATTTAAACACGAGCTTATAGCAGATACAAAACCCCCCAAACATGGTTGTCATGTAGGGGCCCACCAAATATTTGTGCCCATTGGCCAACAGTGGCCTGGCAGTGAACTATTGTTGTAGGAAACGGTCAGATTTGAGTTACTTTGTCGATGGTGTTACAGTCGGCAGTGCTACTATGAACTAAGGATGTATATCTTCACCACTAAGGTCGATTCGATACACATCTCGATACACTGCCACCAATACGATATAATTGCGATACTCTGAAACCCCTTGTCGATACGATGCGATACAAATCACTCCTGTTCACGATATGATGCGATTCAAAAACGATTGGATAACGCTATGACTTAATTATATGAGGATTGGGTTTGATAAGTGATCATTCGATACCGTTAGTTGAGGTTTGAGGATGTATTGGCCTGACCCATCAGTTTTCTTAACTCAATAGCACAACTCTACTTTACTCTCTAACAATTTAAGGGATGTATGCATCTGGTTGTTTTCAATGGAGCAAAACCAATACATAATATAAAAAAACGCATAACTCAGTATATTCAGACAGAGCATTCATTTATTCAACTGAATTATTCAGTTATATTCTCCATCTATATTTATACAAAACGTATAAAATATAAGATGAACAGTTTTTAAAAGTACTGTATTAACAATGTGCATAGTGAAAATTATGATCTGCAGCACATACCACTGTCTGCTAGACTGAACTGCTACACAAGGTTTCAGATAGTTGACTGACTGAGTAGGGCGTGTTTTGCCTAAATAAACTTGCGATAGACCCGTCACCTCCTTTGCTGCTGCTCAGTGTGGCTCGTGTTTCAGCAGGATCCGAAGAAAACGAGGGGGTAGCGGCCGCAGAGACGTCCACACCGTGCCGTCTTTTCATGTGTGTCGCCAGGTTCGTTGTGCTACTAACGTATTTGATAGCCCCACAGCATTGTTTTCAGATTGCGTGCGTCTTGTCAAGTTGACCACCTCGCTTAAAAAACCCGAAATATTGCCACACGTTTGGTTTGTGTGTCTTTTTTGGTGCATTAAGTCTCTTTGTCGTTGCTAATGCTCTCGTTTCCCTCCAGCTTTGTTGTGTACGTCTGCGTGCTTGCGTCAGTACCTGAGGACACGATTTATTTTGCCTCGAAAAAAAAAGAAATCAATAAAAATAAAAAATATGTTGCCTCTGAAAATACGTTAGAATAAGGAATAGATACTGGAAAACAAATCACCCGATTTAATCATGGTATCTGCCGTTGCAAAAAGGCTAGAGGAGATGCACCGTAAATTCGCCCGCAAATGAAACCCGATGTACGTTGAATCTACCGGTGCAGTCGAATCGCAGACATATGTGCTGAATCACCGATGTGAATCGCTGAATCTCCCCATCCCTACTATGAACTGCATCTCAGCATTCCTGGCCCCTGTTCAGCCCCACGGCATAAAACTTGTGCCAAAACTATCATGCGGATCAAAAATATGATTGCCATACCGGATCGGTCGAGGCCCGGGTTAACAACGACCGCCTCTGGTGCTGTTGACCAGCAGGGTGAGTAGAGGTCATAAATGAAGATGCAAGGAGTAGAGGTCATAAAGGTGGATGACTTCAAATATCTTGGGTCAACCATCCAGAGCAATGGACAGTGTAGAAAAGAGGTGAAGAAGAGGGTGCAGGCAGGATGGAGTGGGTGGAGACGGGTGTCAGGGCTGATGTGTGACAGAAGGAGAGCAGCAAGAGTGAAAGGGAAGGTTTACAAGACAGCAGTGCGTCCTGCTATGATGTTTGGTTTGGAGACTGTGGCTCTGTCTAAAAGACAGAAGGCTGAGCTGGAGGTGGCGGAGATGAAGATGCTGAGATTTTCGTTGGGAGTGACGAGGATGGACAAGATTAGAAATGAGCAGATCAGAGGGACAGTGAAGGTGGAGCAGTTTGGAGATAAAGCCAGAGAGGCCAGGTTGAGATGGTTTGGACATGTGTTGAGGAGGAATAGTGGATATATTGGGCAAAGAATGTTGGAGATAGAGCTGCCGGGTAGAAGGAGAAGAGGTAGAGCTCAGAGAAGGTTTATGGATGTAGTGAAGGTGGACATGGAGATGGTTGGTGTGAAAGTAGAGGAGGCAGTGGATAGGGCAAGATGGAGGCAGATGATCCGCTGTGGTGACCCCTAAAGGGAGCAGCCGAAAGAAGAAGAAGAAATGTAGAACTTCTTTTGTTCTTTAGTTGGTTGTCATCGATAAAGGTAAGAGACATTCCTTTGACACTGGACTGAAATGCTCTGAAAAAGAAATACAGAGCAGTTGCAGAATTTCTAACAGTGAATTATACAAGGTAGTAATATTAGCAGACATGAATAAAATATGAGTACAAATTATCACACTGGAACGAGCTGAAGGACTTAAAATAGCAGTAACAGCCAGGGACCCCTTCTTAACCCTTAACCCAAAGCTATTGCCAGTGATAATAACAGCATGTTGTAATTTGATAGTAATTATTGCTCACTTGTAGCTAATCGTAATGAGCAGAGAGATTCCGTTTAAAGCACAGATCTTCAAACTTTTAATCCACACCAGGTGTGCTTGTAAGTAGAAGATGAGAAGATGAGGCATTTCATCAATTTAGTTTTTGTGAACTTGTTGACATTGTGGAGAGAACTCAGGCCTGTCCACAGGGAATGTAAACGGAATTTCTATTGTAAATTAATATGTAAAGAATTATGCAATCGCAAAATGACATTTTAAGGGCATGGCAAAACAATCACAACTCTTGACCTCTAAGAGTCGAGTTGCTGAAATTTTCAGTTATGAACAAAAGTCCATCCATCCATTTTCTGCTTCTCCCTCAGGGTCGCGGGGGGTGCTGGAGCCTATCCCAGCGGACACACCCTGGACAGGTCTCCAGTCCATCGCAGGGCAGACAGACAGACACAGACAGTCACTCACACCAGGGGCAATTCAGCATGTCCAATTGGCCTGACTGCATGTCTTTGGACTGTGGGAGGAAACCGGAGAACCCGGAGGAAACCCACGCAGAGAACATGCTAACTCCACCAGGACCCCGGTCACCCGGCCGGGGAATCGAACCCAGGCCCTCCTCGCTGTGAGGCAACCAAATAATGCTTTATGTGTCTGTAATAACTACATAGGTACATATAACATTCCTACAACCACAGTGTGACTAATAGTAATGTATTCATTGTTGCAGATGGATTCCAGTAATACAGCACAGTGTAGTACAGTTTTTACTCCTTTAAGTACGAAAGAGTATTTTGAAATATTCCTACATTACCTGTTGCAAGTCTTTTGAGAAAAACAGCAGTTTACCCTTTATGTAGCCGGTCCTCTCTTCCTTACCGCGTGAACAGGACACGGCCACTCCTCTCTGCGTTGCGTCGTGTGAAGGAAAATGCTCTGGAGACTTGGATGCTGGTACCAACTCTATGGGTCATTTATTTGAAGCGTGCTCTGGATGTATAAGACAGAAAAACAGTGAGGAAGGGCTCCCAGCCATTGTGCTTGCATTAGCCTTCCTCTCGCCAGCAGTGCTCTAACCAGACTGACACAACAAAAATAAAAATTCTTAAGATTAATTCATTGGTACTATCATGACCACTGGCGACACCAACAAAAGAAGACAGAATAAAAATGACAAAAAAAAAAGACAAAAAAAAAAGAAAAAAATACCAAACCAGTAATCGCTCCCACAATAGCTGTGGTATTTACCATATATTACAAATTTGAACATGTATGAGTGGTGCTACTATCATACGGCTTTATGTATATGAAGATAGCAAGCATGTACACACACACACACACACACACACACACACATATATATATATATGTGCTCGGAATAGAATAGAGGGCCACGTGAACTTCTCATATTACTCACTGATCCCTGTAGTTTCCAGCACTTTATGTGCATTTTTCATAAAAAAATGTCTCCAAAACATAAGAACAAACAAATGAGAAGCGACTAAGATCACACCTGGACGTATAAGACAGAAAATCAGTGAGGAACAGTTCCCGGCCTCGTGTCTGCCTGCATTAGCCTTTCCCAGAGAATCAGAGAAAAGGTGGGAGAGGGCTGAGCTTCTCATATTACAGGCAGCCATAGCGATCTAACACTTCTCACTCTTTTACTCGGTAGCACATCGGACAATATCAAGAACCTGTCTATAAAACACCCAAATAAAGACCCCTAATGGCATCTCGCTTCATACTAGACCATTATTATGACTTTTAACCCTATTAAACATGTGGTGGCCACTTTATGGCCTCTCTCCAGCAGTGCTCCTACCACACTGATTTAAGTGGGACTGAGCTGAAACGGTCCCATCCCATCTCAATGCTGGTACATCTGGATGGCACAGTGATGTAATTGAGAGTGTTGCAGCACAAATGAACAGGAGAGCGGGTTGGTGATGGTGAGGAGGAGGCCCTGATGGTCAGTCAGCAGGACGGGAGGGCAGTCATTATCTCAGGAAAACTAAAGAGACAAAATTAGTTCTGCTCAGGATATAAGTAACCCATAAAAATCACGCTTCTCCTTAAACTAAGCCTACCATCGTAAAAGTACCTTTAGGGTTTTTTAGAACGATATCATTGAAGAGATGTTTGCTAAAGAACCTTTTAATGGACAGTTCTTTGAAGAACCATGTTTGCAGGTGTGATTTCAAATAAGGCTTTAAGGTGAAAAAGCCTCCAAATCATGTGAAGGATCTACACCCAGTAAACGTTTGGTGTATTATGTATTTTAAAGAGTCCATACACTCAACACATTCTGCACTCTTAAAAATAAAGGGGTTTTAAGACCTCTGCAATATACGAACCTTCATACTGCCCACCCTTTTAGCACCTTTGTTTTCAAACGTGAACATTATTCTAGAAGTTTTTATGGTTGTTATTTTTTCAGCAGCTGCAGTTCATCCACTCCATTTTCATTTCCTGCTTCTCTGGTAAAGCACAGGCTGCCTGGACTGGGGGGCTTTACTATTTGTTCCCAGTTTGGGCAGATTGATGGGGGTATATTCTGGCTGCAGGGACTTGCTTTGTGCCACAGCTACTGTAACTCACTGAAAGAAAAGCCACGTCGCTTCCTGATATTCTGGGTTATCTGTGCCGGCACTGCTGTCTGGTGGTCTGGGGTGGGGAGGTCAAGTGTGGGCTTGCAGACAGAAGAGGACAAACGATGGTCAAAGAGGATATTTATGGATTCACTTTCAAACGCCTGTAAACACAAGAGAGGTAGAAGCTTTTCTCCCACTTTTTAACAAATGTGCTGCGTTAAGCCCCCAGGTTAAACTTTCAAAGTCACTTTTTATTTATCTTTTTCTTATTTTTTCATGAAACTGAATACAATACATCCGGATATCTAAAATCCAGGGGTGGCGACGCACCTCCAGAAGTGCTGGAGCATGACTTATTAGCTGTGTTCCAACATCCAGGCTGTTAAAGTTATTACATAGAAAATGACAGCTGACAGCTACACGTCCTTTCAGACCCACAGCGCTGAGTGGTCTTCTCACAGTGGAAGGATGGACAGAAGCACCTGTGGATGTTTTCAGATCTGAAGCAGCTTGATGTTCTCCTCTCTCTCGAAGAGAAGGCTTATCTGATGATGACAGGTTTGGTGGTCCACCAGGGCTTACAAAGTTGTCTGAAGTATCGATTTAATTGTATTTTTTTAATCATTTTGGAAAGTCTTATTTCTATATTTGCTTAATTTCCTTTCCTGTTTTTTAGCCCTTCTTCCTTCTTATGGAAATGAATTGGTTTATGTCTAATATCCTCAGAAATATCTTTTGGAAAATGAACAATTTGTGCGTTTTGATTGGACATTATTTAAAGGTGGTCTCTGACTTTTGCACAGTACTGCTTATTAATTGTTCACAAAATTGGTTAAAGAATTAAGAAACCAGCAGCCACACAAATAGCAAGATTATTATTACTACTAATGATGTAAAATACCAAGCTTGTTGATTTTCCATCAGCCTATCAATCACTCAATCAATCAATCAATCAATCAATCAATCAATCAATCAACCAATCAATCAATCAATCAATCAAATGTCTATACCCCGTCCCATCCTGGTGGAAAACATTTTGATCTTCTATTATTTCTTAATTATATCTTTACCAATGCTTTATGTGTCTGTAATAAGTACTTAGTTACACATAAAATTCATACAACAACAACAATGTAACTGATAGTAATGTATTCATTGTTACAGATGGATTCCAGTAATACAGCACAGTGTAGTACAGTTTTTACTCCTTTAAGTACAAAAGAGTATTTTGAAATATAAATATAAATATATCTCTATAGCTTTCACTAATGTCTAGCTTTTTCCCATAGGGTCTGTATTTATTATTAGCCAGGCCACTTCCATTAATTCCTAATACAGCCTGGTTTACATATTTAGCCTGCAGAAAATCCGTGGAGCAGCTGTAAATGTAAATGTTTCCATGCAGGTTAACTAAGGCGAAAATGTGTTAGCGTGATGACCATGAATGGTGCGGTGGACCACACCAGAGAGCCCAGCCTGGTGCAGCTCAGTTAAACATCCTATTTAAATGCATTGAGACTGTTAGATAAAGGAGGAAACGCTGCAGTTTGAAGAATCTGTGGGGTTTAGGATGGACTTTAAGAAACACTAGTTTTATCCATCTCCTGTAGTAACAGTGCCAGCTTGTTTAACTTGTTTTTGAACAGAATGTGTTGTTACTTTTTGTGCTTTGCTGCATTGATTTAATTTATTGAGGTGTTCCTGGAGCAGTTTAGAGGAGAACATTAGAGGGCAAACAGATACAAAACAACCTTCTCCTACACAAACAGCTTAACCTAATTATCAGTACTGTAGACGAGGAAAATGCTTGGAATTTACTTTACAATTCAAAGGAGTACATCATTTCCACATAAATGAAATGTAGTATACCAACATGTTTGCCAATAATCAGGGCTCGAAGAAAAAATACGATTTCACTGTTAATGTACAGTCCTGTGCGAAAGTCTTGGCCCCCAAGACTCATTTTCAAAATCTATTTATTTGTGTAGTTTGTGTTTATTTGCTGAGAAAAGTGTTAATATTTAAACAAAATGTATAGAATATTAATAAATAAAGATTATTTATATATTAAATGGTGATTTTATGGACGTCAGTGTGTTTGTTTACCCATCTCCAAGCCTCTCCTCCTCGAGGAAGCCCAGTATTATATGTAGTTAAAAAGCAGCTCCTGGTTTGACCAATCAGTGCTCAGTAAATTGAGCTCATGATGTCATTGATGATATTAACGAGTCTCTGGTGGTCTAGTTATTGAGTCAGCAGAGCGTTTAGAGCGACCCATTCTTTCACTGATGTGTGTAAAGGCAGGCTGCAGGGCTGGTTGCTTGATTTTATACACCTGTGGCAATGAGACTGAAACACCTGAGTTCAACGATTAAGAGGTGTGTCCCAATACTTTTGTCCGTATTGTGTGTCTAACACAACTAGTGGGTCTAGCAGCTTTCAGCACCCACTATTTTACTATATTAGGCCTACATATTAGGAATGACTGCATTAGGTTCGTTATGTTGGGGCTGGAACGCAAGAAAGGTTAACTGTTAACATGCTATTTCCACTCAGAGCAAAACAATGGATTTTTCATTCCATTTCTCAGCCCTACTAATAATAGTGTTGCTGTAGTATATTTTATTCATGTGGAAAACAACACACACACACACACACACACACACACACACACACACACACACAGACATGGGTCTAGGTTTTGTCTATTGAATATTCAATTCCAGAAAATTGTCAGATGTTGTAATTGAAGGCCCAAACACGTTTTCAGCCAAAAATAGTCATAAACAGGTTTTAAGTATTTGAGTAGTAATTATCCCATTGAGCACCTCAGTGGAGAGACTATAATTATTCACCAGGTGTTTTCAAGATTCAGAGCAGTAACTGTAAAATCTCAAGGAGCATTCGCATTTACCTCCTAACCGGCCTGATCCTCACGAGCCTCATGGAGAACCACTCTTTCTGCATGTTGTAGCCTTTCATGATTGAAGAGTTAACTTTAGTTCCTCTCTACCAGGAAGAGCAAAGCTGGGCTGAGAAATGAGATACAGCTGAATTTGTACAGGTGCTGAGCAGATTCAATATCATGATATTTTCCACATACACTGTATATCAAAAGATGTGTAGGCACCTCCTCATTCAGAGTTACTTCTGAAATCAGGGGTATTAATGGGGAGTTTCGTCACGCATATGAAGTTGAGTGACGTCCCATTCTTAATCCATAGGGTTTAATATGATGTCGGCCCACCCTTTGCAGCTATAACAGCTTCAGCTCTTCTGGGAAGGCTTTCCACAAGGGTTAGGAGCGTTTATGGGAATTGTTGACCGTTCTTCCAGAAGCAGATTTGTGAGGTCAGACACTGATGTTGGACGAGAAGAGAACACGTCTCCACTGCTCTAGAGTCCAGTGGCGGCGCTTTACTCCACTGCATTCCATGCTTTGCATTGCGCTTGGTGATGTAAGGCTTGGATGCAGCTGCTCGGCCATGGAAACCCATTCCATGAAACTCTCTACGCTGTTCTTGAGCTGATCTGAAGGCCACATGAAGTTTGGAGGTCTGTAGTGATTGACTCTGCAGAAAGTCGGTGACCTCTGTGCACTATGCCCCTCAGCATCCGCTGACCGCTCAGTCACTTTACGTGGCCGACCACTTTGTGGCTGAGCTGCTGTCGTTCCCAATCACTTCGGAAACCCTTTGCTCTTCATTCAGTCCCCATTGGAGACTCGTGTGAAACAGCAGCAGAGAGTTTCCAGCTGCTGAAGCTGATGCAGCGGGTTTGGAAAGTAGTGATGAAGATAACGGAGCATTTTGATATGAAACATATGAGGATCCTGTTCTATGAAGAGCCTTTAAAGGCAAGATTAAGAGGAGAGGCACAAATCAAACCCCAGGGGATTAAAGAACATTTAAAAGATCTTCCTGGGTGTAAAATATTAAAATTTTCTATCCTAAACACATCAAAAAACGATGATCCCAGTAGCCATGGTAATTATAATATACACCCAGTCAAATGAGCCAAAAATGTTGCTTGCAAATTATATAATTTCCACTCATTCAATATTTCATTTATTCATTTAGTTATTTATGAGATGTTTCTAAAATAAGAACACCATTTAAGTCAGTGCTGCGCATAAAGAACTCTCTTTGAAAGTCATAAATACGGGCACCATTAGAAGATGTTGGCTCTGAGCAGATGATGACCATTTGGTAATATTAGCGTCAGAAAAACGTCTCATCCTTTTCAACAGGAGCCCTCAGCAGGATTAGTTCATTAGCGGACCATTGTAACGGCTGTAATCTTCCGGAGAATTCGCTTTAGGTACACGGGTGATCGGAATGAATGCAGATCAGCCGAATGCATTGTGGTGACGATTTCATGAGGCAAAGCATGTTCTACGCCAACTGATAATCTCTCTAATGTCATTTCCTCTGGCATTTCAAGCAATGGGAACTAATTAGCGTCTTAATTTTCCTGCAAGGAGCAAATAGGACCCATGTGGTAAAACACAACAAACACCACAAGCGCTCCACTCATTAATGCGTGAGAAACTCAAAAGCTGGCATTTCAAACGTCTGTGCATCTGCAGCCACCATATTCTGGTACTTATTTATTTATCTTCTCGCTTATGTGCTCATCCAGTCTCTCAGTCTCAGTTGGCGCACATCACAAGATATTAAACAAAAATTTAGACTTTGTCAATTTGAAGCACTTCAGTGTTTGTTTTTTGACTGGTTCTTGAGTCTCCAGTGTGAAGGGTCGTCATGGATGAAGTTCAAAATGTAACCATTACTACGTCTGTGGTAACCATACCCACTCACATCCCAGCACAGTGCTACACTAGCCTGTAGATGAGCATTTTCAAGACTGGGATCTTTCAAGTGGGAGGAGCTACAGGGCTTTGGGATGGATACTTGAGGATAGGCTGTTGTTTTTCACTAGCTAGCAGAAGGATTTCAGAACTTCCTATCTTTTTGCATTTAAGTTAAGACCCGACAGGTTAACATAAGATTTTCACAAATTCGTATTACAGAAGAAGCAAATCTAAGCTTGATTTAGGAATCTTATCTTATCGTACAGCATCTTTTCTTATCTTTCCCAAACTCAACAAACCACTGTCATGTCTGTTACCTAGCAACTGATAATACGTGCACAGATGAAACATAAACATGTAATCAAAGTAATCAAGCTAGTTAGCCAGACACAGCTACCATAACAAAATTGAAGCACTATAAGTTTCACAGTTTCGGTCTCCATTTCCCAAAAACGCTTCAGCTGAGTGCACTAACGATATTCGTCCTAATAAACAGACACACGTTCAGCTCCGTCTCCTTATTATTCACCACCGTCACCAACCTTAACACAGGAAGGTAATCAGAGGGGTGGCGGAGTTTGAGTCTGCAGTATATGGTTTTATAAATGTTGTCATAAAAAAAAAAAACCTCACAAGTCAAAGCATTGCTTTCAGTGTAGATGGTTATAGTAAACTGCATTGCCAGTCACTGCACAGAATGATAGAAACAGACAGTTAAAACAAAAGTTAAGACAGATTTATCTTAAAGTTAGTACAGAACGTAGGAAATTCTGTCTAGTTTGTCTCTGTTTTCTTATCTGGAGTTAATGATCAGATTATGAACTTAAGACGTGTTGTTCTGTAATAGCTTCTGTCCTAAATTCAGTCCAAACTGAAGTTGTCTGGGTGACTAAACAAATCAGATAAGATTTCAGACTTAAGAAGTTTCTGCAATACGGCCCCGGGAGAATAAACAGCTTAGAGGATTGATGTTTTATATAAACAAGATTAATTTACTATATAGAAAAAGATTTCAGTTTAGGTTAATAAATACATTTTAAAAACTGTAGCCAAGTATTTTTTTTCTTATTATTATTTATCAATATAAGCCAATGATAAATGGAATGAATTTATATCATCCAACTGAATCAAAACAAGTTATTTGGCAACCACTGAATATTTACTTTAGTGAACTGGTTTAAATGAGCAGATCACATCATTCCTTTTCATTGTACCATTCAATGGTAATGGTTTGCTTTGAATCAAGTCATTTTTAAAAGACATATGAAGAGTCAAATGACTGCATATTAACTGGTAAATGCCTTTTATGAATGTTACAATGAAAGGAAAAGCAGTGTAATAACTCTTGCTTTAGCTGTAAGATACAGAATATAGACATTAAAGTCAAAAGCAAATATGAATATCATTTTAACAGTAAATTAAATAGTAAACAGTAACTTTTACAGTGGTATTGTCCTATACAGAAGTAGTGAAGATACATTATGTTTCCAAAAGTGTTCATTCACCCATCCACGTCATTGAATCAAGGTGTTCCAATTACTTCCATGGCCACAGGTGTATAAAACCAAGCACCTCTGCCTGCAGACTGCTTCTACAGACATTAGTTTGCCAAACATTAGTTGGCAAAATTAGCTTGCCAGCTTACTGGAGATGTGGCATCCGCCACTGGACTTCATGTGGCATCCGCCACTGGACTCTAGAGCAGTGGAGACGTGTTCTCTGGAGTGACCAATCACGCTTCTCCGTCTGGAAATCTGATGGACGAGTCTGGGTTTGGCGGTTGCCAGGAGACGGTACTTGTCTGACTGCATTGTGCCGAGTGTAAAGTTTGGTGGAGGGGGGATCATGGTGTGGGGGTGTTTTTCAGGAGTTGGGCTCGGCCCCTTAGTTCCAGTGAAAGGAACTCTTAAAGCTTCAGCACCAAGAGATTTTGGACAATTTCACGCTCCCAACTTTGTGGGAACAGTTTGGGGACGGCCCCTTCCTGCTCCAACATGACCGCACACCAGTGCACAAAGCAGGTCCATAAAGACGTGGATGAGCCAGTTTGGTGTGGAAGAACTTGACTGGCCTGCACAGAGTCCTGACCTCAACCCCATAGAACACCTTTGGGATGAATTAGTGTGGAGACTGTGAGCCAGACCTTCTCGTCCAACATCAGTGTCTGACCTCACAAATATGCTTCTGGAAGAACGGTCAGAAATTCCCATAAACACTCCTAACCCTTGTGGAAAGGCTTCCCAGAAGAGCTGAAGCTGTTATAGCTGCAAAGGGTGGGCCGACATCACATTAAACTCCATGGATTAAGAATGGGATGTGACCAACTGCTTTTGGAAATATCGTGTAAAATGCAGGCTCATAATGCTTTACGCAGTCCAGTCCAGTAATTTAAATGACCAATACAACAACTATGCCTTGTTTCAGAGCAACATACAGGCCTCCCACTCCATTTTCAGATCAAATCATGAACGCTTTGCCTCTATTAAATTACATGAAATAACTTTCAGCAGCTCGCTGTCAGTATTTAAATGTATGAGCCTCGTGCTTTGGATAATTCATGAAGCAGCAAAACATCTTTATAAACAGATTGACTACAGGCTGGCAAATGTCAGCGAGCAAAGCATGTGTGAATGTAGCCACTGGAACCGGCCATTTGTCAAATTGTGTGTGCTCAAATTGTTACGTCTCAATTCAAGGACAGCAGCACAGAACAGCCACTCAAGTCATCTGGAATTGTTATCTGTACAGCCGTCCAGCCATTAAGCATGGACATTTCTCTGATGAGTCACCCAAAACATAGCTGTTATTCTTGTTCCCAAGGACGGGTTCAGAGAATACGCAAAAAGTGTATCCAGATCAGGTGGAACCAGCAGGTCATAGCCGAACAGAACGACCTGAGGGACGAGTACGTGTCCGTGATTCATGCCCCTCCCTCATGAGAGCGGCTCCATCAGGTGTGGGCTGACACAGAAGCAGATGCGTGCCATTTGTTTTGCAGGATGTGTCTGTGGCAGAAGGTCGGCGGGGTGAAGGAACCCATCCCGCTGAAAGCTAGCGCACCCCATTAAATTCTGCTGGTGGGAGACTAATCACTACCTCCGTTTGTCTCTCATGTACACTGAGCTGCTGGTTTATTAGGCCCACCTTCCTACACTAGTTGGCCGTTTGATCAAAAACTCCTACCAAATAGGTTCATTTTGTATGTTTACGATTACGGACTGTATCTGTCGCTGCACGGTTTATCCGCCCCCTCCGTCCTGTCCATCAGAGAAAAGGGCCACGTTATGAACACCACCGACCGTGACAGTGCCATGGTTAAAGTCACTGAGCTCTTCAGCACGACCCTCTACTGCCAGCGTTTGTCTACGGAGACCGCATGGCTCAAACACCTGAACTCAATAATTAGGCAGGGTGTCCTCATACTTTTGGCCATATAATCGATGTAAAAAGATTCTCACTGGTGTAGGTGGATGGAAAGTAAATAAATAAATACATCTCTACAAAATATAAAATTAAATAAAACAAAAAGCAGCCAAGGTTTGAATATGTAAGGCTCCTGGAAAACCTGTGCAATAAACAGCCCATTGACCTGCGGTGGGCTGTGTAGGTACAAGATAGGTGGACCTAATAAGCCGGCAGTGCGTATGTATTACACCGCAGTCGTGACAGTGCACAAGGCTGACATCATCCTTACCTGGGACTTTAATGAGTTTCTCCACGACCCCCCAAAGGGAAAGGCAGGCTTATCAACAGGGTCTTAATGAATGTTTTAATTGAGGAAGTCTTGTACAGGAGACTAATGAGACGCTGAAGAAGGTGTTATTGTGTCTGACTAGCATGTTGATGGTAACATCACAAGGGCAGAGAGCATGCAAGTAAGACAACTAGCATAATAAGCCTTACCTGCTGGTGGAGTTGCTTTAAAACCGAAAAGTGTGTCAAACGAGAGAAGAGGAATAATGACACATCAGAATCACTGCTGCTAATTTAACGTTTATGGAAAGTTTTAAATGAGCCACTTCAGAACAGCACTTTTCCGCTGTAATCAATAACGGTCATTTCAACAGAGTTAGACACAATGGAGACTAATGTTTGTTCTCCTTGCTGCAAATTTATATCTTACTTTGCCGATTTGCGTCACATTTTTAATGCATTTTCTCTTTTCGGTGTCGTACATTTATTTGGATGTACATTAAGCCAATTAGTGCAGCAATAATAAAGACCGATAAGGAAAATGAAGCTACGGTTATTATTGAATTCAAGTATCTATTTCACATTTAAGGGCTATAAGGTTCACAGTTTAATAGGCAACACTGCTTAGATATTCTGTCCATTCTCTGGAAATGATATTATTTACATTATTACATTAAAATTGCATTATACGTCTAAAAGTTTGTAGATGCCTGCTTTTCTTCCAAAATCCAACTTTTCTTCTGACATCAAGGATAATAACAGGGGGGTTGCTGCAGTAACAGCCTGCACCTTCACACAAGATGTTAGAACATTTGATTGCATTTAGAAGCGAGAGTATTAGTGAAGTCAGATACTTAAATTCTGATCAGTTAATGATCACAAACGGCACTCCAGCTCAATCCAAAGGTATTGTGAATAGTCCAATGGCATCTCAGTCACGCTGGCACCGGTTTGGTTGGTGATTAGTCCATCCAGCAGCGCTATGGCAGGTTGTAATGAGGAAGCCATAACCGATCTAGCGAACCGTGTTAACCAGTGTGTTTGAGTGTGTTGTCTTGATTTTTTTTTATTTGTTGCTGCATTAAAAGAACAACAACAAACAAGCCACCATGAGCTGCTCACACAGAACATCTAATCAAACAGAACATGTAAGCTCGACCCACTTCATGCACAATCCTCCGATATTTTGCACAGCCTTTATCTACACTATATGGACAAAAGTATTGGGACACATCTCTTAATCACTGAATTCAGGTTCATTCAGTCTCATTGCCACCAGTGGAGAAAATTAAGCATCTAGTCATGATTTGAATTTAACAGAGCCTCTACAGAGAACACGCTTCTGTATATTCTAATGCTCAATTACTACTGTTTTGTGAAATATCATATTGGAAGAAAAAATGTTTATAATTGCTTAAAGTTTACTAATAACTAAGGTTATTTTTACTTTCGCTTTTCTAATTTGATCAGGGTCTTTAAAGTTTTGCTGGAAAAACAGCATTTCAGGTAACATAAAAAATAACGCAGTATTGATTAAAGAGATGAAAATACAGAAAATACAGATTCATACAATTTCAAAATGATTGATTTCACTGTAAATCATCACAGATCAGTGCAGTGAGCTGTAAACGGTGTAAATGAGCATAAAGTTTATTATGTAGTTCTACAAGGTCTCAGTCTGAACGTCCTCCAGCTGTACGGACGACATCAACACCACAGTCAGACTCATCCCAGACTGGACTGAGCGTGTCGGGCGTCGCTGCTCTCACGGCTCTTTCAGTGGGATTTCGGAGATCATCCAGTGCTGTGGAACCAGCGCCGAACGCTCTGAGCTGCTGGAGCTTCACTGCTGATGAAAATCCTGCTGCTCAGTTCTGACGGATTCACTCTGATTGACGTGGAGAACGCAGAACGTTCTGCTCAGGGGTCTCAGCTCCTCTCAGGCTGAAGGAGCCGGTCAGAAACTCTATGACCCCCTATTACAGTTGGATTGTGATTGGTTCCTCGGCGCCTCACGGCTGTAAAAATATGGGGCTTTGAAATCGGATGGATCTTTTAATGAGTGTCCTGCATTAAATCAACTGGACACCCACTGAAGTGAAGGGTTTACCTACCTTGCTTTAACCACTATATCTAAGATGCTAATGTAGCTAGCAGGTAATGTAAGCTTACAACTACTACTTGTCCACTTTTCAAGCTCATGCACCAAATGCACTGCCACATTGTGGTTACTCTGCAATAATCCTGTAGTTTTAATGTGGTTTAAAACAGGTTGCATGGCTGCAAGTTTGGGAGGGCGGCAGGATGGATATCAAAAAAACTGTTGAATATTAACTACTGTGTGGTTTAAATGGCGTTAATTATACCCAAAATAGATGGTTGTTTTGTTTAGTTAGTCAATAACAACAACAACAATTAAAGAAGGGCCAATCTGTCTGGAACAATTTCACAATAACTGCTATTACAGTCTTACTCATCATTGGGTTTATCATCATTAGGATATTTTAACTATAACACACACAGAAGACTAAGAATTTTACTACAGTGGAAAAAGTAAAAATGCCACTGCAATAGGAAACAAACGTAAATGTATATTTTTATTCCTGTTAATAACGTATTTTAGGTCTTATATGTGTGACATATGTCAAAGCCTGAGATCATCGCTCTGATCAGTGTAATTGTAGGAGTATTTTGTTTACGCAGTTATGTGTGAACTGCAGCCTGAAACCTGAACCCTTATCCCTTCATTTCTCAGCCCAAAATTACACTCCTACACTCCAACCTATCTAGATATTAATTAGAGGGTAAAGTTTACAACAAGGAGCCATCATCCTTATAAAAACGATGATTCTCCAAGGGTTCTTTAGTAACAACACTAGTTTTTTTATAGACCCATGAACTCTCAGATGGGCCTGTCTAGCACCAAAAAGAGTCTTCCAAGCAAAAGTTCTACATAGAGCCATTTACAACACATTCTTCATTGGGCTGAAGAACATTTCACCAGGCAAAGAACCATTTAAGCATGCAAACGGTTTTCTGAGTGTTCCTGGCTCTGTATAGAACAATCGTCTCTACTAAGGAACCCTTGAAGAACCATCTTTTTTAAGAGTGATACACAAGATTTCCTTTCTTTGTCTGTTTGTGGCCATGACTCCAACAAACGAGAGGTTAAAAACAATAAAAGTGCTCTCGCAGTCATGCTCCCAACAGGCCTCCATTCACAGTGAAAACAGTGAGTTGGTGTATATCTGCTCTTTAGTGCAGAAGACAGCTCTCAGAGACCAAGTGGCACTCGAGCCAGCACTTCTGACAATTTATATACAATACAGACTGTGTTTATAGGCATTTCTGTGGGAATTTGCCCACTCCGGTTAAGAGCTGCCTTCTGCTTCTCTTATCAAAACACATTATCTTCCTGACTGGACTGTCAACGCGTGTCTGGGAACATTTCTACAACGTCCATTAGCGCTGACTCTACAGTGTAAGCTAATCCCCATCAGCCCCACTTTTTTCAGCATGTAATCGCATAAGCAAACTTCACATGCTCCACTTAAAATATTCTCCGTTTCATGTATGCATCTTCTCGAATTCTGACAGGTTTCTAAGGGGTCTTTGTAGCCTAAAGACCCAGCCAACGTAGCTGTCATGATCATAATTTTGGGAGAAGCTTGGAAACCGTAGGAGTGCAGTGGTAGCTTGCAGAGTCACGCTGAACTGAACTCCAAAATAACGTGTAATCAGTAAAAACAAATAACTATAAAGAGTAAAATAGCACAAATCACCCACTTCAGTGGTTAAACAATGAATTAACGGTGTATTGAACGAATAATGGTGAACAGGGGATTTGCTGCGCATGCAAGCTCAAATATAAATTCTCAGCACAAAAGACACAAATTAAAACTAAAGCACCCGAGAAATTCTCCTCAATAATATAGATTTTTTAAATAAATTCCTTTATATTTTATATATAAATTATAAATTATATTCCTGTAGCCCAGTTGCTCTAAAAGTGAATGTATGGAAAAAAATTGAAGGTTAAATTTTTACATTTTTAAAGCAGCCTTAGAAATTCAGCCTTACACTCTGCTTCCCACCACAAGGAGACTACGGAGCCCTGCTGGTGTGTGGCAATGACTTAGTAAAGCATGGGAATGAGATAATTAAGTGGTGGTCACGACTCAGTATGGCATGGGAATGAGATCATGTCTTATTAAGCTCTGCTCAAGGCTTAATTATCTCATTACAAAGTCAATAACTTGACAATAACTTTCATATTTTGTTCTCATGCCTTACTAAATTGTGGCCTCTCATTCTCACCCTACTTACTAAGTCATGGCCATGATGGAATAATCTCATTCCCACACTTTACTAAATTGTGGCCCTGACTGAATTATCTCATTCCCGTGCCTTACTCAGCCTGATTATTTAATTCCCACACCTTGCAATGTTGTGGCCATGACTTAACTATGTCATTATCACGCCTTACTGAGAGTCATGGCCACCACTGAATTATCTCATTCCCATGCTTTACCAAGTCACGGCCACACGCCAGCAGGGCTCAGTATGCTCCTTACTTATAGTCAATACCTCACATGTTAGGGAATCCTATCAGATTGACTTACTTAATATTACCAGCTATTGGTTTAATAAAGAGGAAGGAGAACGAATATCATAATCTCCACCTAAAATAAAATGCCCCCGTTTCCTCCCACTTAAACAGTTACTAAGGCAACAGCTATTCCTCCTTTACATGACAGCACAATTCATCCAGCTGGACAAGTCCTAGATTCCCAGCACATTCTTCCAATGAGAAACGGTCAGGAACCTGATCACATGCTCGATTCAGCCTCTGAACTACACAGCGGTCACTTACACAGGGCCAGGCGGGGCACCAGGCAAGTATGGTGTTGTCATATAACCTGTTCTGATATATACATATATACTCACCAGCCACTTTATTAGGTACACTAATGTACCTCCTCTGTCAGAGACCACGTCAATCAGAAACTGCCTCAGTCAGAAACTGCCTCAGTCAGAAACTGCCTCTACCAGTGCGGTTTCTAAGGCTTTACCATCCAGACTTCAAACAGAGAGCCTCTCAGCTTCTATTTGGTACTCAGCTTATTAAACTGTAAACACAGTTTGATCAGAGGAGGACGGGTCTCCCCTTGCGAGTCTTGGTTCCTCCTAAGGTTTCTTCCTCAAGTCTGAGGGAGTTTTCCTTGCCACCGTCGCCTCTGGCTTGCTCACTGGGGGATATACACTCACCGGCCACTTTATTAGGTACAGTGTTCAGTTGCATGTTAACACAAATAGCTAATCAGCCAATCACACGGCTGCAACTCACTGCATTTAGGCGTGTAGAGGTGGTCAAGACGACTTGCTGAAGTGCAGACCGAGCATCAGAACGGGGAAGAAAGGGGATTTAAGGGGCTTTGAACGTGGCGTGGTTGTTGGTGCCAGACGGGCTGGTCTGAGTATTTCAGAAACTGCTGATCTGCTGGGATTTTCACCCACAACCATCTCTAGGGTTCACAGAGAACGGTCCGAAAAAGAGGAAATGTCCAGTGAGCGGTCAGTTGTGTGGACGAAAATGCCTTGTTGATGTGAGAGGTCAGAGGAGAACGGGCAGACTGGTTCCAGATGATAGAAAGACAGGAACTCAAATAACCAACCAGAATCTCTGAGGAACGTTTCCAGCACCTTGTTGAAAGTCTGCCATGAAGAATTAAGACAGTTCTGAAGGCAAAAGGGGGTCCAGCCTTTTACTAGCAAGGTGTTCCTAATAAAGTGGCAGATGAGTATATATATATATATATACTGTTGTTATTTGCATTTGCAGTGATTCTTTTCATTATTTCAACATAGCCTCAACCCCCAGTCATGGATATAATGGACTATTCCATGTTGTTACATGACGCCACAACTCCACTAAGACAGACAGTATTGAGCAAGTATGATATCATTTCCCTCAATAAAATTACTTAAAAACGTCTACAGAATATTTAAAATTCTTACAACAATCTCAAGAAGTGAGTTAGACATATAGATCACATTTAAGATGCCACTTGGTATCTTTTTGCAGTGTAGATGGTTCTGCCTGATTCCTGTGTTCTGCCTATAGCTCAATCATCTCTAAACCCTCCCCTGCAAGGGCCAGTTCAGAGGAACACTGTCGTATTTATCCTCCTGCTGGATCTCGTGGGTCACTCCCAGGGTGCAAATGACCCATAACACAGCGGGGACTGAAGCAGCCAGGTGCTCTCCATGGACCCCATGGGCCTACTTCAACCTCTTAAATGACTGGGGCCTGCTGGCAGGTTTCAAAGTTTTATTACACGCTTCTATAACCTAAGAATAGCTCAACCAGTTTGAATTGAAGTCCCTGTAGTTAGATACTGAATGAGATAAGATAAGATGCGGTTATTGTCGTTGCACAGTGTACAACAAAATTGAGCAGCAATCCAGCGGCACTTCCTACATACCAAACAATTTAAACATAAGGCTAAAATCTATAAAGTGCAGATTTAAGGGAAAAATAATAATCAGCCGTGGTATGTAAGCCTGGGGTTTTAAGGGGTTAAACAAATCATGCAAAATTATTTGTACTGGTCCAGCTGGAGTGTTTTTGGACCCTCGGCAGGATTTTTTTGCCCACATGTTGCACAATGATGCACTGAAAATATATGTGTTAACTATCAACAATGAAAACCACAAGCTGCTGTCTACATTACACACATTCACAACTAACCGCTGATCACTAGATGCTCATTTGTGGTTCTAATGAGTTACAGTTTAAATTACCTTCTCAGCACTCTTGATCAGTGGCTCTGTCTCACAATGCAGTGTTTCTTGCTGAGTTGTCTAACGTTATACCTAGTTTAGTCCACGTCTGGTGGCCGTGGTGGCAGCATTGCTTCCTCACCTTTTAAAAGCTTCAGTTCTACATGTTTAGGTGGTGTCATTTCCAAACTCCTCTGTTTGTCACAAACATTACACTTTTATGTGCATAGAGACATGGATTACCCATAGCCTGAGTACCTTACCAGTTAACCACGGCTGTGTTTGTTAGGCTTTATGAAGCAGAACTTAATCAGAAAGCCTGTCTAAGTTGAACCTGCTTTATTAGACAGACTCCAGATCCACTTCTTCCTACAAGCCTCAAGAAATGGCATAATGTTAACACCACAAAAACACTGAGTTGCATTCACTGCCTTTAGTGGACCCTCCTCTCCAGAGCACGGTGCTGATACCCAGAATAAAAGATACAGAAATAGACAGAATATATGTGCAAAGCATTTCAGTAAGTCTTTAGTTTAAGTGCTACTTTTTTTTGATCCCACAACAGAGAAATTCCACCTCTGCATTTAACCCATCCGTGCAGTGAAACACACACACTAGGGGGCAGTGAGCACACTTGGTGGGCAGCCCTATCCACGGCGCCCGGGGAGCAGTTGGGGGTTAGGTGTCTTGCTCAAGGACACCTCAGTCATGTGCTGTCGGCCCTGGGGATCGAACCGGCGACCTTCTGGTCACAGGACCAGTTCCCTGACCTCCAGCCCACGACTGCCCACTTAAGTGCTGTATAAAGAGTGTCTTCAGTTTGAAGACCATGAGACCAACTCTGCAGTTTGGACAGCCAGTGGGAGTTTGTTCTACCACCTGGGTGTTGTCTTCAACACATCTTGAAGGATGGTGAGTGAAGCTAAGCTGTACTTGAAGCCCAAAGGGCTGGAGGTATGGTTCTAGTTTTGACCATT
Organism: Pygocentrus nattereri; assembly: GCF_015220715.1. Taxonomy (NCBI): domain Eukaryota; kingdom Metazoa; phylum Chordata; class Actinopteri; order Characiformes; family Serrasalmidae; genus Pygocentrus; species Pygocentrus nattereri. The sequence goes on along the minus strand of NC_051231.1, from coordinate 788,719 downwards.
GCTATAAGGTAGAGTGAGGCTGGTTCAGCTTCAGGGTTTCAAATCAGCTAAATCAGCTCCAGGAAGCCGGTGAAGGGAAAGCACCAGTGGAATAAAGGAAAACAAAACCTGTCTTTATTTTTACATTTTTCCTCCTCATCGTCTCTTTTCCTTTTGTGCTTGCCAGCTTCAGATGCTCACACTGTTTTTTGAGACGTGGTTAACCAGTTGCTATTTTCCCTCACTCGAGCATCTTAGACAACAGAGTGGTACGGTAATAACCCTGAAGTGGTTAGGGGGCTCCCTGGCAGACACGGGTTGTCATAGTTGCTTGCATTGCTAATTAGGTATGGTTGGCACTGTGCCCACCTTCTTTTCAAATGGTTTGTTCTCATTTCTTTTTACTGAAGTGTGAAACATGCTTGTACATGTTTTATTAGCAGGCGACCTATTTGCTAACACTTTTGGTAGCTTCTGTGTTCAACTTTTATGTTTATCAAGGTGTCTTCCTTGGCGTGAAAAGCATTTTTGCCTAAATAATGATGCAGCAGTGCTTTTTCAAACTTATTGATAAGCACTTATTGATTTTTCCTGAACAAGCTGAAATGGATCCAGTGTGTGTTTCATTTAAAAACTCTTAATCTTTAAAATGAGCTGGTTTTGACGGAAGCACTTTGTGACAGTTGTCACGTCTTTTGCTTTCTCTTACGGTAATTCCTACCCCATCCACTAAGTGGCAGTACTGTGGGAGGAGATCAGTTTACAAGCCAAGACTGGATCCATGAGGTAGCATGCTGGGCTAGTGGAAATGGTTGGCTCCATGCCTCAGTGATGAAGACCCTTGTCTGAGGAGCCTGTAGGTTCATACACTCACTGTGAGTTTGTCAAGATTTCAGCCAAGCTTTGTCTTTGTTCTCTTCATGTGACATTGTGTTGTGTTGTGTTGTTTTGTTTTGTTTTGTTTTGTTTTGTTTTGTTTTGTGTTGTGTTGTGTTGTGTTGTGTTGTGTTGTGTTGTGTTGTTTTGTTTTGTTTTGTTTTGTTTTGTTTTGTTTTGTTTTGTTTTGTTTTGTTTTGTTTTGTTTTGTGTTGTGTTGTGTTGTGTTGTGTTGTGTTGTGTTGTTTTGCAGAAGCTTCTTTTTCTTCATTTGGTTGTTTTGAGTCTTTCTCTTGTTGCTCACCTTTAAAACAACTGGCATTTATTGTATGGACACAATTTGTCTGGACAAAGCAATCATCTCTAGATTTGGCTCCCATCGACTCGGAACGGGAACCATTGCAATTCAGGCTTTCCATCAACTTTACGATACATAGGGTTCAAACGCTGGACTGGGATAGAGAAGAGATTGAAAGGACAGTTACTCTGGTGAGAGCGATCCAATTCTTTTGCTTTTAGGGACTGAATGAACCTGTGGAACTGAGAATGAGCTGGCTGAGTTATAATTTTATACATTGCATATTTTCTCTCCTTGTTTGTGTTTTTGGTTTTGATGCACTGGGTCCAGTAAACAGGGTGAAACACTCTTAGTGGATGGTAAAAAATTCTGATAATGTGTTTACAAAGCCATAAACATTACAACTTCACTTAAGGTGAGAATCTAAAAGTTGGCCATCATGCTCAAATTATTCAACCCACTGACCCCACAGGAAGAAGTACGTGCCATCATTTTTCCAGATATCGGCCTGAAACTGACACCCATCTACACTGATACCCATGGATACCTGAAGGACCTGAGTGCTGGCATCAAACCTAGGACATAAAATGTGTGGGCTTTGGCAATATTCCCAGGTAGGACTACTTGCTAATGTTGCATAAACTATTTATTTGATTTTCCTCAAAAAAATTCTTTAGTCTTAATACGTTTTACCTGACAAAAATATGCTTATTTATTATTATAAATCATTTAAGTAAGCAAAGCATCCCCAAGTGCATGGGCAAATAGACGTATTTATTAGGCTTAATCAACTATGCGATTGCAGGTGTAGGCAGAAAGCTCAAAAAAGCATTCTGGGTGAAGAACCTCTTAGTGCACTCTCTCTGTCATGGATTAGGAAATGTGATTGGAGTGGCTGTCAATGCTGATTTAGCACAGAATGCTCCCTTTGGCAAGGTAGTCTGATCTCTCTTTCAAGCCATTAAACATGTACACCAGTGCTTTTGAGCCTAATCTCTAACTGCCACATCTACACTGTACGGTTGATCTGCAAGGAAGAGAATTTCAGTGTGTTTCCTCGTTCTTGGTATAGAACAGGAAATCTGTTGACTTGTGCCAGAAGTAGTTGCTGAGTTCTGCCAGTGAAGTAAAACATTTCTGCATATAGAAAATTGATATTTTCTCATGGGATCTGGGTGCTGAGTGCGTGACTCCATATGAAGAGCATTGAAGGCATAGATGTCACAATATGTTTGTTATTAAGAATGTTTATATATATATATATATATATATATATATATATATATATATATATATATATATATATATATATATGAGTCACTAGACAATCAAATATGTCCTGCCTTGTAGTGTCATAATGGAAATGGTTTCTACAGATCTGTCTAGAACTAAGCCATTGCCCAAGCGTGTCGGTTAGGGTCGAAGAGAAAACGTAAAGTCAAAGTTAATCAACTTCTTATTTAAATCTTCGCGTAAATAAATAGATTAGTTTTGTTACAATTTCTTTTATAGTTATGTACTGAAAATATAGAATGTGATGACATAAAATGGTCAAACATACAGGTAATGAGTAAAACTTGCAGAAATGAAATGCAGGGTAAAGTCAGTGAGAACCAGAGAGGGAAATTTGAGCACAGCCCATTTTGAGAAATCTGTCCTTTTGCTCCCTGACTTTGCCCAGTCTGAGAGAAGAGTGGTGCCAGCTGGGCACAGTTAGGTGTCTTGCCCAAGGGCACAGCCCAGTCAGTCAAAGCCTTCTGCTTGCTGGCTCACCTCTAACCTGTCCTATCAGGCTACCAGCCACCCCATTTACATCCAAAGCCGTGCAAACCTGACATGGCCAATCGGATCCCATCAAGTTCAGACAAATATTTCGACCTCTAATAGAGTTTAGGATGGAAAAACACTGGGTTATTCCAAGTCTGTCCGGAATAGCCTACAATTTGAACTGTGTGCACAGCAGATAAACTCCTTTTCACCTGCAGCGCTCCTGCAACTCGCTGCTAGGTGCCTCATCCTTTGTAGTCAAAACTGTCCAAGCAAAGTCTTCAAGGAGTAGCAAAGTGACAAGCTGGTGTTTTTCCCGACCTTATTGGAGCCGTGCTCAGTTGGCTTGTGTCAGTATGTGTGTGGGTTGAGGGTTAAGATCACATTCGGTGTCATCAGTGTTGTGGCATCTTTGACAGGACCTTGTCACACAATCCTATTTCAAGCGGCCAATTATTAAGTGGTTTGAATGAATTGACTTCAATCATTACCAAGACCAAACCTTCAGGTTGAATAGCTTTTTTCCTATTGTTGTTGTGGAAACCGACTCCTTGCTCTGCCCATTTATTCATAGTGATGGAATAAACTAATTCATTAGTGTGGCATTAAAGTGAAATTCACTAATTATGACAGTAATGATCAAATAGCATATGTTTTATCATCAGTGGCATAGAAACACCATCTGCTTCTCTGGGTAAATTAGAATATAATGTGGCATGAGGATCAACTTGTGTCTACTTTATGCCTCAAAGTTTTACATATGTAAAACGCAATATGCCACAAAGTATGTTTACCAATTAGCCGGCCGTCAAAAGACTTAATAAGAACTGCTTACAAGGTCATACATGCGGTGGTGGAATATGCAGAGGGAGGGAATATATAACAGAGCAGGTAAATACAGAGTTCAGTCTGAAATCACAACCCTTCTTCACTTCACCAGCAATCCAGTCTGCAGGCTCTATGTAAACAGGCTCTTTTGAAATCAGTCTTTTAGAGCTGTAATGTTTGAACTGCTAGATTGAATTCCAACCCCTCTGTTTGCTTTCTGAACACATGGGGGTGGGGGCCGTGGAGGGATGGGGTGATGGCGCAAAAATGAAATAGTCGGAGTGCAAACAGAGGGCCAGGGAGGCGTGACATCGCCTCCACAACGCGACAAGCTTTTAATCCGCAGCATTAGATTAAACCTGACACAGAGATGAGGGACTCCAACCTAATCTAAAGTAAGACGTGAGGATCCCGGCTGTGTAAATTAAGAATTCACCTAATCCTACCAAATCTGAGGTGGTGGTGTACATATAATCTGGGCCTATAGTCATGCAGTCCTCAGCAGATAGCTCAGACGCTGCTTTTGAAGAGCTTTTTGTCCTTGAAGAAGAAAGTTTAGAGTAGAGCCCGACCGATATCACTCACTGCCGTCATTCTGTGGGTTTATCTCTATCGATGAAAATGAAGCTGATTATATTTTAAGGAGACATGGAAAGAAAACTGCCTGGCGCTCATTTGCTAGTGATAAACTTGGGGTCGGCTCCTGAACACTTGCACTAATGCGTTTGAGCGTCAAATGACAACAGATCACACTTCAGTGTACTGGGGGCTTTATAGTACCTTTATAATGCACTTGTTACAAGAAGCTGGCGCTAAACTGGCTGGTTATTACTACATTATTAAGCAGTAACTAAGGTGACTCACCTGTGGAAATGCTTAATTCACTATTCTTGCTGATTAACTGTCATATGCAGCTGGTTAATTAGTTACTGATAAGTTATAGCAGTTAGAGCTTTGATTAGGCTTAAAATCGCCATATTATTTGACATCTACAATGTCATGAAAAAGATATATAAAAAAATGAAATAAATGTGCTCTGGAAAATTTCAAGTATGTAAAGTTACTGCTTATTAATGATCAGCAGGTTAATATCCAGCTAATGGCTTGATGAGGCTTAGGTGTGTTACGGGACGTTATGATTCCTTCACACACTGAAGTGTTAAACAAAAACATGTAAAATACAACTAAAAAATTTAAAGCTGATTCACAGAAACAAAACATTTCTGATTTCTGGGAAGCTCCACCACCAACCCATGTTGAGTCTTCCTTATGATGGTACACAGAAAATGGCAAAGTGGATATTTCATGTTTTTCAACGGAGCAGTGGAGGAAAATTAGGCCATTGCCAGCAGCAAAGGCATTGTGTCACTGCGGTCACTGGAACATTCCATCAGAGTTCAGTTTTCCCAGCTTTTACTGTCAGTAAGATGATTTTTTTTTTTGGGTCCCTCAAAGTCCACGCATACCCATGCATGCCCGACACAACCTTAGCGAAATCGTTTGAAATGCCACTCATTGAGAAGCTCCATCAGTTCTGAGGTATTGAACATTTCTTAATGATGACTTGAACACACAGCATTCGTTATTCACATCTTTTTCATTTTCAAAGGTTTAGACTTGAACATTTCCTTATAAATAGTCTATTAGTCAAAAGTCATGTCATCTAAAATCATATATTCATTAGTTTCAGTTGATTTTTCTAATTAAAATCACATATTTTTAACAGTAAGTTATCAGATTTATCAGTTATCAGTTGTACTGTATTGCTTGTCTGAAACAAGTCTGTGGTTATTGTTTGAGCCAGCCAGCTAACAGACTAACAGGCTCCTCCAATAATATTCAGAGAAATATTCAATGTTTTACTGCATATACAGGAAAGAATGAGCTTTCTGGCAGAGCTAGGAGCTATTTTGGATGCTGCATATATCTGTGATTTGTTTATTTAAATAAAGGCAAATTTTTGTGTCTTTTTTTTATAGTGTAAAAAAAGTTTTTTGTTAATACATCAAAACTAACATAATTTAAAATGATCACAGAATCGATTTATTTATTATTGATATAGTTATGAGACAAAATAAGTAGTTTTGTTGATAATTGTTATTGTCTGGATGTAGCAGAGCCTCAGAGCTACAATTTTTTGCATCATTTAAATTTCACATTTGAAACAATTGACAGTCAACATAAACATTTAAAGCATAGTTTTAACCAAAACTACTCAAACATGTTCAACCTTTGATCATATTAAACTATGATGTGTAAAATCGGTATCGGTCACTAAAGGTTCGTATCAGCCCAGCCCTTATTTGCTGATTAATTAACGCAGAAAAATGTATTTATTGCTGAACGTGCCTTTGCTGTCATGCAGACAAGACATCCAAGGACATCAAAGGCACTCTGACGTTTTTGAAAAGCAGCGAGAATGATGATATCAAACGATAAATGCTATGATGTGACCTATTACAGAAGTGGTTCTTCAGCTGCTCTGACAATGCGGCAGCCTCGACTCCATCAGCAAACCCGCAGAATTTCAAGCAGGGGGAGCAGAAAAGTGAGCAGATGAAAGCGAGGAACACTGAGGGGGAGCTGAAAGAGTTAGAAGCGTCTCGGGCGAAAGCAGAGGCTTCTGTCTCTGTGCATATGCAGGAATATGATTTACAAAGCCATCATTGCACGGCGGCTACTCCGCGGTGACAGCTGCATGCGTGTGAGACAGACACAGAGACTGCCTAAGCAAGCAAAACATCAACAGGAGGCAGAGCGAAACCGAGCGCTGACGTACGGCTGCACTTCTGAAGGAGGCATTTTTCAGGCCGCCAACACCGCACGGGCATCAATCAGATGGAACAGATAAAAACTCGCAAAGAAAAGGAGTTCTGACATGCAGCGCCCATAAAAATGAAATTGATAAACGACTTCAATAATCATGTTGCACCACAAGTAAATTCTTTAGGCAAACCTTGCACAGTTGTACCGTTCAAGTCCTGGAAATCAAAGATGCTGAAAGCTTGGGTTCAGGGTCCGTGTACTGTATCGACGTTTCGACAAACATTTCTTTACTAAAATTTCTACTTTACATAATATTTTACATTAGAATTCATTTCACTGCTGCTTCTGTCTTTTGCACTTTGGGTGACTGGCGGTTGCTATTAAAGCTCGGTTTTCAGTCTGGGCCATAAATGGAAAGACCAAGTAAAAAACCCAGATTAACCATCATAACCAGGAACCAGAACAAGGCAAGTTTCTACTAGCACCCCTATGGGAATCTGGTAGCACATTTGCATTAAGCTAGCGCAGTCTAGATTAAACGCTTGAAACTAAAACCTAAAGACATTCCGTTTGCCAAGGAAACAGCTCTGGCACCAACCTGCCACAGTTTTCCATGCAAAAATGCATTGATCAGGCTCCCACTCCCAGTTCAGTGACCTAACTAGGACTTCTAGGAAGCATATAATGAGTTTTTACGGTGAAATGGTTGATTCCATTGTCAGTTCTGTTAGGGGTCTGTTGGATATCATTGAATGCATTCGGGATTATTTGGATTGTGAGACGCAGAAAATGATCAGCTTCTAAGACTGAGCTCTGAAGGTGTGGAAAAATATCCCTGCAGATTTCATTTTAAATAAATAAATAAATAAATAAACCAAAGCAATTCTCCTGAATGGAATAAGCTACTAGTACTAATGACGAAGGCTGGACACACTTAATACTGGAAAAAAAAACAGTTATTTTTAGTTGTTGATGCCTCTGTTTAATTTTCTGTTAATATGAGTTTCCTGTTTCTTGCCCGACTCTGAAAAAGGAACAACTTGCATTTACTGGCCGTTTTGCCTGGAAATTAAACCAATGGGGTCTCAGACTTTTACAGAGGATTATAGATGAAGCAAGGCAGGTAGAAAATGCTGGAGTATTCCTTTAAGCTAAGCTGTCTTTATCTGACATTACCAGCCTGTTCCTCGGATCATGAAGCCGTTCTCCATCTACACCACTCGCACATTGTGCTAAATTCACACCCTGCTCCGCATCTTCAACCACTTCCTTGAAGACATGAAAACATGTACGTCATTTCGAGGAATTGCATGCCAGTCAAGAACCCTCACCCTTTTGTTGACATTAAATGCTAGTCAGACAGCCTGTAAGGAATGCTGGAGAATCCGGAAGTCATTATGGATGTGACTGTGGCTCCAAAAGGTTCCCTTTATCTGTCCGTCCTTTGGGATATGGGCCTAAGCAGATTAATGGATGAGGATCAGTTTAACTTAAATATGACAAGGGACTGACAGTTCATTTAGATGGTGCAAATGGCTGCTGGGATTTCTGCAGGAGTGCCACCCGGATGAGATAATGCAGTGTGAGATAATGGCTGACAGGACGTCTTTTGGGATCAGGACTTGGGGGTCAGCGCATATGTTCAGAAATGGAGCGCGTAGGGCTTGGTGACACTTGCTATTACGTCGAGCGACGCACTTACTGAGGCGCTCATGAATGTACAACATGGCTTTTTCAGCTCCCAGCAGCTTTTGGATAAGCACTTAGAGCTCTCCGCGGTCCTGAAACACTCTAGATTTGTAACAAAATATCTCTATATTCATGTTGAAGTTGCCTTGAGACCAGTTGGTAAGAGGGTGTAAGCCATGCGTAGAAGTTTCTGTCTTGTATAAAGACGGCTGAGGCTGCACCGGTCACCTGATTTTCTCCTTATTACGGTAATGCACTCTGGGAAACTGTCAATGTGGACGCCACCTTGATTAGTTAGTCAAAAACATGTCAAATCTACCGTTTACCATGAAGTGGACACCTGATAACACAAAGTGAGAACTGACAGTAAAGCAGTCATTCGAAGTGGATGAAGGTGAGATGCACCACGATGGAGAACCTTACCAAGGCAGACGTCTTCACAGTGGTGGCGATGGAAAGAAAACATCCGAAGAATTTATCATCATCATGGTTGGTTAGTGTAGTGGGTAACACCTCTGCCTTCTACGCTGTAGACTGGGGTTCAGTGCCCCGCCTGGGTAAACACCCTACACTACACCAATAAGAGTCCTTGGGCAAGACTCCTAACACCACCTTCACCTCCCTGTGTAAAATGATCAAACTGTAAGTCACTCTGAAAAAGAGCGTCAGCCAAATGCTGTAAATGTAAATCGTCGTCAACCACTTAGTCCAGATAGGGTTGCGTTAGTGGTTGGGAGAGCAGAGAATACCAGACGACCCTGTGCCCCGAAATTCCTCCAGCTCATTCCCGGGGACCCCAAGCCGCTCCCAGGCCAGAGAGAGAGAACCCCTTCAGCGGGTTCTAGGACGACCCCAGGGTGAAGTTTAATGCCCCTAAACCACTTCGCATATATAGTTACGAACATGTGGCCTGGTGTGTGTGTGTTTGTGTGTGTGTGTGTGTGCGCGTGTGTTTTCTAATAGTGATGGAATAAGATTTTAAATATTAAAAATAATCTAGAATGTTTATTTTAAGCCAAAGAAAATATTTTACCATTTCTAACATTTAGATATGAAAAGATTCACACTTTAAATAGTAAATAAAATGGCTGTAGTTGTTGCCATGGCTTAGTTAGGTGTCCGAACAAGATAATTAAACTGTGGCCACAATTTAGTGAGGCATGGGGATGAGAAAATTAAACTGTGGCCATGACTCGATAATGTAGGAAAATTGTATAATTAAGTTGTGGCCATAACTTGATAATGTGTGGGAACAAGATAATTAAGTTGTGGCCACGACTTAGCAAGGCAAGGACTGAGATGATTAAGTTTGAGGTGCTACATAGTGAGGTGTGAAAACAAGATAACTGGGTTGTAGCACAGCTTAGAAAGGTGCCACACCTTACTAAGGCAAAGGAACAAGATAAGTTGTGGCCACAAATTATTTAGACATAGGAATAAGATAATTAAGTGGTAGTCACATCTTAGTAAGGTATGGGAGCAACATAATTAGGTTGTGGCTATGACTTATGACTTATAAAGTGTGAGAACAAGATAATTAACTTGCAACTATGACTTGGTAAGACATGAGAATGAGATAATTAGGAAAGCATGGGAACAGAATAAATTGAAACAGTGGCCACAAGTTTTTTAGGCAGAGGATTGAGATAATTAAGGGCTGGCCATGACTTCGTAAGGCAGGGATGAGAGAATTCAGTGGTGGCCACATCTTAGTAAGACATGAGAATGAGATAATTAAGCTGTGGCCACGACATGGTAAGGAATAGAATTAAGTTGCAATAATTAGTCCATTGAAATCTGAGTTACTACAAACCAAGGTTTATTAATCAGTAACTACAGGGGCTTCCGTGCAAACTGGCTGAGCTATTCTTGGCTTATAGAAGTGTGTAATAAACTTTGGGCCCAGCGACAGGCCGTACCAAAGGTTAGGATCTTGTTCCCACGTCTTAAGGTCAATTTCGAATGGCCAAATAAGGCCATTTTCTCAGTCAGGCCTAAAGTCAGGCCTAAAGAATGCGTTTTGGGGATTTTTCGCTTTTTTCTCTCCACTTTTCATCCTGAAAGGCCATTCATTACACGGCCACATGCTGCACAAACGGCCATTTACACTCCCATTGTTTGACTGTGAGGAGTGAAGTCTTACAGTGTGTGAAATGCCCTCCCTCAGGGTGCATTAATCAGAGGAGAGAAAGGTCAAGAAGAGCTCACACTTTCTTTTTATTGATGCCTTCAAGTTTGCTCTTTGGATCCAATAGGGCGTTTATCAGATAGCAATTACAGGCCCTCAGCGAAAAGCCTCTGGATCATAATCTCTAGTAAGCACGTCTGCACGCTAGAAGAACACGTGTCGTCGTTTCTTTCGGCCCGGCTGGAGTTAGGATGTTATGCGAAGCTAATAACTCAGCACTTACTTTGCCTCATCTTTGCAGCAATGCACTTTCAGGAAGACCCTAGCTTGATGGAAGAGGCTCAGAGTTGTTTAATTCAGAATTCATAGCCTTACAAAGTCGCCGAGCCAGACCAAGTGCTTCATGAAAAATGGATCAGCGTTAGAACGCAGAGTTTCTTGTAGATCTCTTGCGAAACCTTCCACTAGCTCAGCTTCAGCGCGTTCCAAATCCATATGTACAGATAAAGGCGGGAGGCATCGCGCATTGTGCTGTTGTCTCTCTTTAATTGGCCACGGAGAGCCTGCCAGGCGATCATTACCGAAAACCAGCCCAAGAACATTGCCTTAGGCAGCTTTACTTTTCAAACTATATTCTATTTTAATTGCAATTTGATTGTGTTTCTGACCTCTGCTCCTCTTTTTTTAGAAAAATACCACTGTTTGTAATTAGAATAATTTGCCTGACCCAGGAATTTTGGATTAGCGCATGATGGTTTATTCTGTATCTCTAGCAGCGGAATACATTATACAGCCCTCCTCACTCCTTGGCCTGGCTGAACGGCTGCTCTCACAGATATTAGTTCTTTCAGGACCACCGTTTGCTTCGCCCAAGCTGATAAAATTATGGCGGAAATTGGATGTGGTCACTGAGGGACAAGCACGCTGAGAAATCTGAATTAGGCCTCATTTGTGTGCAATTTAAATTCTTTCCATCGGCCTTTGAAAGGGCTAGTTTTTCGGACTCAATAAGAAGATTAAAAGCAAATATAGTTGTGTCAAAACCAGGAGTTTGCATGATGGCCATTCATTAGCGTGTCAACTTTAAGTCTAGGGAGCCAGGACTTGGCCGCTAGCTTAGCGCTGGGATTTAAGTCATTTTTTTGCCACATCTCATGGCGGCGGTCCCCACACAAAATCACTTTAAATCTGGCATATACAGGCTGAAAATAGCTGCAAACACATCCTCGTGGTGTGTAGAGCATTAGAACCTCTTTAGCAGCAAGATGTAAAGGGATTTTTATAAAGAGTGGTCAGTTATACATTAGAAACTCATCTGTTGATTTATGGTCCAAAAAGTTCATGCATACAGTTTAATCACACTGACAGGTAAAGCAGAGAGTAAAGTTCAACATACACCGGTCAGGCATAACATTCTGACCACCTCCTCGTTTCTACACTCACTGTCCACTTTATCAGCTCCACTGACCGTATAGCTGCACTCTGTAGTTCTACAGTTACAGACTGTAGTCCATCTGTTTCTCTGATACTCTGTTACCCTGTTCTTCAGTGGTCAGGACCCCCATGGACCCTCACAGAGCAGGTACTGTTTGGGTGGTGGGTCATTCTCAGCACTGCAGTAACACTGACCTCACAAATGCTCTTCTGGAAGAACGGTCAGAAATTCCCATAAACACTCCTAACCCTTGTGGAAAGCCTTCCCAGAAGAGCTGAAGCTGTTATAGCTGCAAAGGGTGGGCCAACATCATATTAAACCCTATGGATTAAGAATGGGACGTCACTCAAGTTCATATGCGTGTGAAGCCAGGTGAGCGAATACTTTTGGCAGTATAGTGTAGTGTAGACAATATAGCACATCTTAAAGGTGGGAGCACAGTTTTGAAGTACTACAGCTGCTATAGGGTGGATAATAAAAGCTTTGATTTATTTATTGTAACCTGGTCTTTTTGGCCAAGAGAAAGTTTGTCGGCTCGCTCAGGTTAGCGTCATCGCTAATGCTAGCGGCCTTCACAGGTGTGGTCATTCTCAACGGTTGTGTTAAGTAACGGCGTAATGCATGCTGGGTATTGTAGTGAGAAAATGCAGATGAATTTGTAAAACTTGAAGGATATTATGACACACAAAGTTCTGTCCTCTAGTTTTTTATTAAATTCTCGTTCAAGGCCCGAATGCCTCTAAGTGTCCAGTACAGTTTCCGTCTCCTCCTTTATAATCATCTTTTTGTTACTCGGCTTTTAGTCATTCGAGCAACTTAATTTATTCTTTTATTTCTGTGCTGTATTATCATAGCTGTAGATTCCGGTATGTTAAGCCCAAAGGTCTAATCATGTAGTTCAGCATTCTTTTGGCCTTGGAGCAAGAATAGAGAGCAGATTGTTCCCGGCATTGTTGTTAGAACAAAAGACACAAAAGCCTTAAAATGTTCCGCTTTCAAAGCCGTCAATACGACACCGAGCTCATCTTCAGTTTAGTTTTGTTCTACCTGACACTCCTGACCGTACAAATAAAGCTGTGAATCACACGTCAACAAAAGACTCTTGCAGATTTATGGATAATAGTCCAGGCGATGACGCTCTGGCTGAGCACAACGTTTGGTTTTCCTCGCTAAAATATTCAGCCGATATACAGACAGGTTTGTTTTCCTGATGTGAAGCAAGGACTAACTTTGGAAGTTTTTCACCGCTGTGCAGAGTCAGTGGACTTCTTGCCTCCATCCATCCAGACATTAATATGAAAAGACTACAGTCTCATGGCCTGGCGCAGTGCTGTGGGACGTGTGCTGAATACTGAGCTGACAGTATGTGTCGCTGCCTTTTATCACACTGCTGCACATTCGTAATTGTGGGCGAGTACAAAACGAGCCTTGAAAGGCCGCCGCCTGTGTTCTTAACAAAACGGCTACTTTTGCATTTTTTTTTCCAGTTTCGGGAAGCAGGACTTTTTGATTTGAGGGCAGTGTTGGTGACAAAGGAAGATGAAACGTCTGAATTAACAGGGAGCTTTTAAGGTGGGTTATGCCTTGAGCCCAAATTGCGTAATAAGAGGCGAAAGGGCTGTGTTGATAAATCAATATCACCATTGATAATATTGATGCAACAAAAATGATCAGCGACCTTTTTTTATTTATTTATTTATTTATTTTTTTTATTCATGTGTCCTTAGTCACGGCAAAATATGAGTTTCCAAATTATTTTTTCAGGCAAAATATTTGTTTCCAAATTATTACTTGAAGAGGACACGAGTTTAATGATGCCGTTATTCATTAAATGGCTCACACAGGCTGCTTTCACAAATTGCGTCTTGAATTGGTTTAGTCATTACGAATTTGTGAGTACTTAATTCACGTTTCCCTCTGATCCTGACTTCATTAAGGACTCGATCTCCAGAACCTCCTGGGAGACCACATGACTGGTACATCTCAATCCTCTGTGAACTCAGTCTCCCAGGATTCCCTGAGAAATCACGTCTCACTACCAGCAGCAACCAGTTGCCGTTCTTGCCCGTCTGAGTATTGATGATCTCACCTCTGTCTGCTTATTATGACCTGTTTAATAAATATATAAGCTCTTGCCTTAAAGCGTTATGAGGTATTGTTTCTTGCCAGACAGCTCCTGTTATATCTGTGTACTGAGCCAGTTTCCTCTGTTTTTGGACGTCTTGGTTTGGATTGCTTGCTTGGATCATCTCTGTTACATTAATCTGGATTTTTCTGGTTTTGACCTTGGCCTGTTTTTCGACTATGAACCCCTGTGAAGTCTATTTTAAACACACACATCTGACCGGTCTGGTTGCATTACAACTTCTTTTAAACTGTAATTGCATTGTTCTACTTAATACATCATCAAAAATAATCAAATTACTCATTACTGTTCTTTTACATTCCTCTAAAACAAACAAATCTCTACTAGTAATGGATGGCAAATCAAACGAGGTGTAACTGAGCGTGCTGTTGTAGAGCGTGTTGAACGTGGTCAACATCCGTCTCCTGATCCTGATCCTGATCCTGATTCTGATCCTGATCCTGATCCTGATCCTGATCCTGATCCTGGATCTGATCCTGATCTGATCCTGATCCTGATCTGTTCCTGATCTGATCCTGATCCTGATCCTGATCCTGATCCTGATCCTGATCCTGATCTGTTCCTGATCTGTTCCTGATCTGTTCCTGATCTGTTCCTGATCTGATCCAGATCTGATCCTGATCTGATCCTGATCTGAACCTGTTCCTGATCTGTTCCTGATCTGATCCAGATCTGATCCAGATCTGATCCTGATCCAGATCTGATCCAGATCTGATCCAGATCTGATCCAGATCTGATCACAATGTGTCCGGGGGCCATTTACACCTGCCCGTTCATGCGGTCGAGTGAAATCTGAATGTGATCCGATCACTGAAAATGCACATTGATGCCAGGTGTCGGCCCGTTGTGGCCCAGTCACTCAAACCGTTTTCAGAGGAGTTCAGAGACGCACATGACCTCATAAAATGTGTAAAGTGAACGCTGAAGTGCCTCGGAACGTCTCTGACTACATCAAAGACCCTTAATCAACTGCATTATCACAGCAGAGATGAAAGCGTCTACTTGCCGTCTTTATTCATCGCCTTTTCGCATCACTCTTCCTAAGTTTCATTAGTGATCCAAGTGTTTACTGCAGCTCGTACATCTCCAATGGAACGTGCAGTACACTACTCGTGGCCTCATGGTCACTGCGGACACTTTACGTGGACATATAAATGGCCATATAATCTAACTGTCCACTCATAAACTGATCAATACCATTCACCCTGTTTAAAAGAGCTGTAACATTATTTCACCCAAAACTGACGGAAATGCTGTTTATAAAGTCCTAATGCACATCAAACAGATAAGGTTAATTAAACTACGGGCATCTTTAATTAATAATCTTATAAAGCTGTAGGCTTGGATCGAAATGAACTTGCTTACAATTTTAGACCACATTTGGGCTACTAAGACTTCTGAATGACATCAGACTGTATACATACACCGGTCAGGCGTAACGTTCTGACCTCCTCCTTGTTTCTGCGCTCACTGTCCACTTTATCAGCTCCACTGACCGTATAGCTGCACTCTGTAGTTCTACAGTTACAGACTGTAGTCCATCTGTTTCTCTGATACTCTGTTACCCTGTTCTTCAGTGGTCAGGACCCCCATGGACCCTCACAGAGCAGGTACTGTTTGGGTGGTGGGTCATTCTCAGCACTGCAGTAACGCTGATGTGGTGGTGGTGTGTTAGTGTGTGTTTTGGGTGGTGGACTATTCTCAGTCCAGCAGAGACACTGAGGTGTTTAAAACTCCAGCAGTACTGCTGTGTCTGATCCACTCAGACCAGTGCAACACACACTAACACACCACCACCACGTCAGTGTTACTGCAGTGCTGAGAATGACCCACCACCCAAACAGTACCTGCTCTGTGAGGGTCCATGGGGGTCCTGACCACTGAAGAACAGGGTAACAGAGTATCAGAGAAACAGATGGACTACAGTCTGTAACTGTAGAACTACAGAGTGCAGCTATACGGTCAGTGGAGCTGATGAAGTGGACAGTGAGCGTATCATGTTCATATCATATTCATCTAAAATGAAGAAGAATGGATTCACTATTAAGAATTTAAGCTGTGAATGAGGAAAAACACAAAGGATTTCACAATTTGAATGTACGTGTTGTCACAGAGCAGCTTTACAGAAAGAAAATCCGGGTCTGAGCCCCCATGAGTGTCGCCAGTGGGGACAGTGCCAAGGAGACACTCCCTGAGAGCAGGAGGAAGGAACACTGGGAGGAACCAAGACTCAGAAGGGGAACCCGTCCTCCTCTGGACCACACCGGACAGCAAACACTGTTAATATAAAGTGTTATAATACACAGCGGGAAAAACGGGCGGGGCAGCGGTTAATTTGATTAGTTTATGATTATCAGTGGCAGCAGCAGCATCTGAGGGTGAAGACTGCACAGCCTTGTACAGCAAGAAGCTCAGTGGTGGTCAAGCCAGTCCAGAAGGCTGGCGAGCAGTGGCGTCCAATCAAGGCAGAAGAGTCATCAGCATCAGATGCACAAGATGGGCAGCATCTAAAATTTGATCAATAACTGATTGGCTGTTTTATTGTTTTCCCCCAATTCACTAAAATGTCTGAGCTTGTTTTAAAGAACAAACTGTGGACAGCAGCATGGTCAAACACATAGAACAGCTGGAGGAAGCATTCAGGGTTAGTCTGATGGATTTTGTCCTGTTTATTCTTGCTAAAAGGTGCCGACCCCAGGTAGGAAGATGTTGTGCTTCTCCAGTCATGCATTGCTTAGACCTTAGTGTGACACAGCAGGACTTGTTATAATGACGAGTTCATTCATAAAGGAAACGTAGTAGATCTCCTGCAAGCCTTCCAGTGTGCAAAGCTTTCATCATTTAGCTCCAGTACTGCAGGCCTAAATATTACACACATACGTTTTTTAACCGAGAGGGTGTTAGAATTTCAGACATGCCTAGATGTGTGTGTTATATGTGTATGATTTCAGATCAATAAATAAATCAATAGCCAGGCACGCTGAACTTCTCTGTCAGACGGTGCATCAGTCATGTGGGTTATTTGTGAAAGCAGGGGTATCAGTCAGAGGCCAAGCCTAACATTATATTTACACAGCTCAGAGTTTTTCACACTAGTGCTGAACGATGCACTGAAAATTCGCTGTTTTTCCAATGCAAAACACGATCAATTCCACACCACAGCTCTCAGTACGTTCAGGTCTCTATATTGATGGGTTTTGCATATTATCTCATGCTAATTTGTGTTGAGTGGGCGAAGGCACATTAGCATATCTAAAATACAGATGAACGTTTATCCACTGATCTTGTGATGCTAAAAAGTAAAGTTTTAAACGCTGTATGATGAAGGCCGGGCTGTGTGTTAAACGCTGTGTGATGAAGGCCGGGCTGTGTGTTAAACGCTGTGTGATGAAGGCCGGGCTGTGTGTTAAACGCTGTGTGATGAAGGCCGGGCTGTGTGTTAAACGCTGTGTGATGAAGGCCGAGCTGTGTGATGAAGGCCGAGCTGTGTGTTAAACGCTGTATGATGAAGGCCGGGCTGTGTGTTAAACGCTGTATGATGAAGGCCGGGCTGTGTGTTAAACGCTGTGTGATGAAGGCCGAGCTGTGTGATGAAGGCCGAGCTGTGTGTTAAACGCTGTGTGATGAAGGCCGAGCTGTGTGATGAAGGCCGAGCTGTGTGTTAAACGCTGTGTGATGAAGGCCGGGCTGTGTGATGAAGGCCGAGCTGTGTGATGAAGGCCGAGCTGTGTGTTAAACGCTGTGTGATGAAGGCCGGGCTGTGTGATGAAGGCCGGGCTGTGTGATGAAGGCCGAGCTGTGTGTTAAACGCTGTGTGATGAAGGCCGAGCTGTGTGATGAAGGCCGGGCTGTGTGATGAAGGCCGGGCTGTGTGATGAAGGCCGGGCTGTGTGATGAAGGCCGAGCTGTGTGTTAAACGCTGTGTGATGAAGGCCGAGCTGTGTGATGAAGGCCGGGCTGTGTGTTAAACGCTGTGTGATGAAGGCCGAGCTGTGTGATGAAGGCCGAGCTGTGTGTTAAACGCTGTGTGATGAAGGCCGAGCTGTGTGATGAAGGCCGAGCTGTGTGTTAAACGCTGTGTGATGAAGGCCGAGCTGTGTGATGAAGGCCGAGCTGTGTGTTAAACGCTGTGTGATGAAGGCCGAGCTGTGTGATGAAGGCCGGGCTGTGTGTTAAACGCTGTGTGATGAAGGCCGGGCTGTGTGATGAAGGCCGAGCTGTGTGTTAAACGCTGTGTGATGAAGGCCGAGCTGTGTGATGAAGGCCGAGCTGTGTGTTAAACGCTGTGTGATGAAGGCCGAGCTGTGTGATGAAGGCCGGGCTGTGTGATGAAGGCCGGGCTGTGTGATGAAGGCCGAGCTGTGTGTTAAACGCTGTGTGATGAAGGCCGAGCTGTGTGATGAAGGCCGGGCTGTGTGATGAAGGCCGGGCTGTGTGATGAAGGCCGAGCTGTGTGTTAAACGCTGTGTGATGAAGGCCGAGCTGTGTGATGAAGGCCGGGCTGTGTGATGAAGGCCGGGCTGTGTGATGAAGGCCGGGCTGTGTGATGAAGGCCGGGCTGTGTGATGAAGGCCGAGCTGTGTGTTAAACGCTGTGTGATGAAGGCCGAGCTGTGTGTTAAACGCTGTGTGATGAAGGCCGAGCTGTGTGATGAAGGCCGAGCTGTGTGATGAAGGCCGAGCTGTGTGATGAAGGCCGGGCTGTATGATGAAGGCCGGGCTGTGTGATGAAGGCCGGGCTGTGTGATGAAGGCCGGGCTGTATGATGAAGGCCGGGCTGTGTGATGAAGGCCGGGCTGTGTGATGAAGGCCGAGCTGTGTGATGAAGGCCGGGCTGTGTGATGAAGGCCGGGCTGTGTGATGAAGGCCGGGCTGTGTGATGAAGGCCGGGCTGTGTGATGAAGGCCGGGCTGTGTGATGAAGGCCGGGCTGTGTGATGAAGGCCGGGCTGTGTGATGAAGGCCGGGCTGTGTGATGAAGGCCGAGCTGTGTGTTAAACGCTGTGTGATGAAGGCCGAGCTGTGTGATGAAGGCCGGGCTGTGTGATGAAGGCCGAGCTGTGTGATGAAGGCCGAGCTGTGTGATGAAGGCCGAGCTGTGTGATGAAGGCCGGGCTGTGTGTTAAACGCTGTGTGATGAAGGCCGGGCTGTGTGATGAAGGCCGGGCTGTATGATGAAGGCCGGGCTGTGTGTTAAACGCTGTGTGATGAAGGCCGAGCTGTGTGTTAAACGCTGTGTGATGAAGGCCGAGCTGTGTGTTAAACGCTGTGTGATGAAGGCCGGGCTGTGTGATGAAGGCCGGGCTGTGTGTTAAACGCTGTGTGATGAAGGCCGGGCTGTGTGATGAAGGCCGGGCTGTGTGATGAAGGCCGGGCTGTATGATGAAGGCCGAGCTGTGTGTTAAACGCTGTGTGATGAAGGCCGGGCTGTGTGATGATGGATATGAAAATTAATACAATTATCCTGTATTGTCTTTGTTTTAAGCACAGCATTCACTGTACACTAGTTTCTCAGGTCACTCTAAGCCTTTCACAGAAGCTTGAAGCAAAAGATAAAAAAGAAGTAACTGCCTTCCTGAGTTTAAGTTCCACTTTATTTATTTGTTCCCATATCCACAAAATCAGCCAGAATGTTTTTTACCATCATTTGTATAATTTTAGACATCATAAAAATAGTTTTTGATGGCTGAAAAATGTTCAAGTGATGCTAGAAACATGTTTCAGTGATTTGTTGTCCTGGCAGAAGAAATAAATAAAATGGGACTCAGGAATGCATTCTATTGTTTTTCATCTCACCCTTCAGGGCTTCAGTAGTCTGTCCTTCAGAGCATCTTGGATTAGGCCATGTTTAACCCCTTCACTGTCCAGTTTCATTACACTTCTATTACCTAAGAACAGCTGAACCAGGATGGATTGAGCTGCCTGTAGTTCCTGGATAATAAACCTTAGTGTGCAGTAAGCCTGGGATTTTAAGAGGTTAAATGATATAGCTGTTTATTTGATTTTTAAAACTTACTTATTAATTATCTTTTTTTAAACATGTATTGATACAAAATAGAAGTCAATATTTTTTTCTTTGCTCAATCTAATAAACCATAAATTATGTGAATGAAACATTTATATTTTTGTCATAGTATCATATTGGAATCAATTTGTTTTTCTATGCTTGGTTTCAGTATTAAAGTGAAAATTCTGGACTGTGAAAACAGCTTTTCAATTCCATGATTAATCTGGAGGAAAATGCATGTATTGGAGGACAGGATCATTCATACCATCTCATGAGACCCTCTGCAGATTGTTGCCATCAAAGAGTTTTTTCCTTGATATAAACACATCTGTCAACTTGATGTAATGCAGCAGTCATGTCAACCTGTCTTGAATAAAAAGTCTTCATGGTGATGGTTTTCACATCTGCACCATCAGCTGTGAGCGGCTGTAACCGGCACATGTTTGTTTTTTTTTTATTTTTAAAGCCCACAAGATTTAGAGTAGCTTGCGGTGCTTGGACCCCTTAACTGATTTACAGTAATTGGGTGCTTTAAAAAAAAAACCTGTGATTACCTTTTGGAAAGAAAGTGCATGTCAGCTTTTCAGCATTTTGTGCATAATCCTCAGAAGCATGGATGTTAATGGCAACTATAGGGACTTAATTAAATGACTTCTGTTCTTTGGAGCATCTTGACTACAAACCTACAAACCTTGTTTCAAACCTAGTTTGACACAATTCCCAGGTGATCCTGCCCTGGAACATCTTTAACACTTTTCACATCTTAAATTTAATTAAGGTGCTTGTTGAACTATTAAATCAGCGTGTACTCAAATTCTGCTCTCACCCATTAGCTGAAAGATGCATCCCGTCCTGTGGCTAATTCTTTATTTATTTATTTCTACTATCATTAGAGAGACACTTTAGTAATTTAGTGAATTGCATATTTATATAACCTTGACATTTTTACACAGAAGGAAATGCACTGAGAAGTTTTGCCCTCAGGTCAGACTAACCCAGGTGGTCCTCACTCACTTGCTCCAAGTGGAAAGATGTCAAAAGCTGTAGAAATAATGAACTGCTTAGTTTGAAAGTCTGGCACGCTCTGCAGTTTCCCACCCTGTTCGCTTCTACATGCAATTGACACTTCCTTGCAAGCCCATTGATAATAGGTTATGAACTGTAGACTTAATGAAGTTGACAATACAGTTGTTATTGCCGTTTTGCTTGGCTAATTAAATGTAATTACATAATAAATACATCATAAATTACATAGTCAATTGCATTTCACTAACATTGTGCACCTACAGGTTCTTCTGACTTGTCCCCGCTTGTTTCCATGTCAGTGATGAGTGTTAAAAATATAAACAATGGTTTCCTTCAGCAAGACGGGGCACTATTTTTTCTTTATCAAACTCAATTGATTATGAAATACCTCCTCTTATGCTAACAAATACCAATCTTACATGGATTGAAAGTTTAGAATCTGCGCTTTTGGGGAAAAATAATCAATTTCAAATGACATGCTTTTATCACCAGCCATGATTGCAAATTCTTTTTTTGTAACATGGCTGTGGAAAAAGCTAAAAAAGCTCATTAGACAACTTCTTTGTTTGTTGTTATCATTTATCCAAAGTCATGTTGCAAAAAAGAGGCTTTTTAATTCTAAAACTTTCCACGTTTAATTTTTTCATAAATGCCTTTGAACTCGTTCGGGTTGCAATGGCTATTCCGTACGGTTTTCCAAGGTTGGAAACAAATTGAACCATCGCTGCACTTAAATAGTTCATTAGAGGTTCTTTAGTAAAGAGCATGTCTGTATGTAGAACCATGAAATTGCATGATTAAAGGGTTCTTTGCATCATGAAAGGCTTCTTACAACTGAGAACTGCAGAGCACTGCGTGTGGTTCTGTAGAGCACCTTTTTGAAAAGGGTTTTGCTTTTGTTACAATGTCAAGCCTGTAAAAGAAGAAGAACCCTTTTTCATGTTATACAGAACCCTTTTTCACACAGGTCTTATATGGAACCGGAACTGTCTACAGTGCTTTTGTCCGTCAATCTGAAGAATCATTTCACGATGCTACGAACACTTTGATCATGCCAAGGATTCTTTGAGTGTTCATAATTTTAGGTAGAACCATTTTCTTCACTAAGAACCTTTGCAGAACCGTCTTTCTTAATTGTGTACATATGCAAATGCAAAAGCTTCTGTATCTTGAAGGTGGGAGGAGCTGAAAAGCCTGAACGTCAGCTATGGGCTTTTCTGAAGTGTCTTTTTTTGGTTAATTGTTGCCGCGGAAGGAAGACGGAGAGCTAATGTTTGCTTAGAAAGACGTCTGGTTCCATTGACCTACATTAAAAGTAAAGTATGTTTTTTCCTTCTCCTGTAAAGTTAACGTTTTGGAGATACGAGGTTTTGTTCCAACAGCAGCGATAGCCTATAGATTATTGGCGAAGGTAGCAGTCAGAATTGGTTGACACCACAGGGACTCCCAGTGATGTAGTTAAGTAATGCATTCTGGGTATTGTGAGAGAACATTGATAAACACAAAAACGACCTACAGTCAAGCCGATGAGGTTGAGAGATGTGATGCCGCGCTGCTGAAATACTGGCATAACATAACAAATGAAAAGTAAACAGCAGTTTTAGGCCAAAACGCATTAAAATAAGGGGCTGCCTGTGGGCCGCAAACCCGGCTCGTGGTTGAGCGCTTGCTTCCTTAGTCCCTGTTGCGGTGTTCTGAAACAATGCGACATGGTAATGCGCTTCATCCTGAAAGGACGCTGAGCAGATTACGTCAATCCCACCCTCAAATAACCTTTGTAACAAACCTACCGCATGACGCGCCTCACAACACGACAGGGCCCGGCATTGTTTCCCTGTTTATCGACCCGATAACCAGCTATAACCACGGTAATGATGCCCATTCACAGCGTGCCAGGTGGGACCAAAGGCTTGGAGAGCGTGCAAATCCGAGGAGCTTCTACAGGCTTTGGAATGGGCCTGGAGTGAGTGTGGCTGCTAAAACCTCGATAAGGCCGCACCACGGAGGACCCCTTTGCTCCTCATCCTCTCACCCGATACACAACACGCAGCCTGGACAGTACAATCCCCTCGCAACAATCCGGGTGTTGCCAGGCGGCGATAAGACTGTTTGGAGCACCGCTAAACAGCCTAGTACAGTATTAACCTGCCCATCTGTTTCACAAAGGAATGCTCAGGGAGCCCCTGGGAGGCTGGAGGAGATGGCCTGAAAGCAAAGCCAGGCACGTTTGCTGGGAGAACTGATAAGTGCTGCGCTGACAGGGGGGGAAGGAGGAGGGTCAGTGTAGACCATGCTTTGGGTTTGAAAGCCCAGTAAAAAAGAGCTCAAGATGTCAGTTTAGCAGCCCAGCAAGGTGTAAAATCCATGTGTGAAACACTGACAAGGCTGCAACTCTATTTGTGCACTTTTCAATAACAGCCAAGGAGAAGAGTTTCTAGTGTTGTTTATAACAGATAGATCTTCGGCTTGCTGGGATTTTCCCTCTCAGATCTCAAAACTCTCAGAAAAGGCCAAAAATGCCAGTTGCCAATCACCAAAAATCAATTTCAGGGCTACTGCAAATCCCTTAAAGGTTTACTAGTCTACAGAAACCTTTTTTAGGCATGAGACATAGGCTAAATGTATTGTTTCAAAAATAGCTTTAAAATAATCTGTTCAGGTTGTGCTGGCTGCAAAAAGCAGGTAAAGTCAATGAGAATCTGAGGGACTAATTGCTGGTGCAATGCCAGGGACTAATGCTGGTGCAAATATAACCGTTTTCTTCACCATCCAAATGGCCACTTCGCTTTGCCACCCAATACCGTGCACAATGCCATGAATGGACTTTGCATCTAGCTGCATATTCATAATCTCTCTCTTTGATAATCTTCTATGAGGAAACCTTTTACAGGTGTTAAGGGGGAACTTCATCGACGTCTGCATAATTCATTCAGTCCCTGAAATGTAAGTAAAGTCATTCAGAGCGGTTTCGTGTGAAATTCTCTGTTCTGGTGAAGCCAATTGAGTTGTTTACAGTGGTGGTGATAGGAACCAAAAGTCTGGAGTGTTTAACGCCCTTTAAAGGGCCCTCCTAGAAAGTTGTCACGCAAAAGTGCTGTGAAAAGACTTCAAGGAGGCAAAGTAATGTTCAAATTTACTACTGTTTTAGTACTAATACTAAAATATGAATGTGACGTGGCGACAGAGTACCAGACGCTTGCGGATAAGAAGATATGAGGTTTTAATATCCAGAGAGGGCAAATCACAAATCAAAGTCGGAGTCCAGGGAAAAATAGTCAAACACAGGTCAGATCCAAGAAGGGAGAATACAAAAGGGTCAGGCAGAAATCCAAACCGGGAAATGCACGAAATCAGGTCGGTACACGGAAAAGGCAAATAAAACAGCAGTAGAACGCTCAGTGATTGCATGGATACGATACTTCCCAACGTTAGGAAGTTCAGTCTGAGTTTATATACACTCTAGTGCCTCATCATTGTAAATAGGCACAGGTGAGAACCGTCAACAGTCTGGGGATCATGATCTCTGATAGGACCACGGTGGCGTCATGTGATCCTGTGTAGCATTCTGGGGGGTGGAGTCTGCCGAGCTAGAGTCCGAATCTCCTTGCTCTATCATGTGATCTCCCAGAGCGTTCTGGGAGATTGAGTCCCGTCTTTCATCCGAGACGGTCAAAGGCATGACAATGTACTACTATTTATTATTATCAGTACATATAAAAATAGATGACATGGAGGATCAATGGTTTGCAATTAAAATGCTTTGTCACCGTGACTTCTGGTTCCTATCACCACCACTGTAAGGAAATCCAGGTCAGTAAGATTCCAACATTTCACATGAAGCCAACACTCCTAAAAAAGATCAATGGTTCTTCAGTGGCTCTATATAGAACCATGAACGCTCAAAGAACCATCTGCATGGAGAATGTGCTGTAGATGGTTCTGTGTCAGCGTTTTGAAAAGGGTTCTAAATACCATCAAAAAGGGTTCTTCTATTGTTACAAGCTTGATGTTTTTTGCGCCACATAGAACAATTCTCTTTACTAAAGAACCATCTTTAAGAGTCTCGGTGGCTGAACAATGCCGAAATCTGGAAAAATCCGTGGAATTCCCCTTCGAGCTCTTCAGACAAGTCTCTCTAAAATGGCACATTTCACATCAAACCACTGATTAGCTGCGTTTACATTTCAGTGTTTGAATTACACAGAAAACATTTAAAAAACCGTAGAATTCCCTTTTATTAACTGCTTCACAAGGAAGAGAGGAAAGAATCGGAGCCTTTACAGACCCGTACAACCACAATTCAGGGAAAAAAGCAGTAATGAACTTCTCAGTGAGAAATTAGAGCATGTCTTTGATGACTAAACCATAATTAACAAGAGAACTTAAAAAGCTGTATTTGCGTTTTGTTTTTTTCCTCTTGTTGTTTCATTTGTGAGCACGATGACACTCACAGCAGGAATTATATCCAATCATTCTGCCATTTACATTCACATCGTAATGAACGTGTAGCGAAAGTAGTCAGGCTAGAAATCATTAATTATCATTAAATTAGACTTGGAGAGTTGCCAGTAGAAAGTGACTGCAGGGATTTTACAGGACGATCTATTCTGGACTCTCTGGGTCAACTTGGCATACGAATCCAATCGGTGCAAGGGAAAGGGTCTCTGATCGAGATGACCAAGCTGGTAGATATAGAGTCCAGATGGATGAGGACCAAAAGGTGAGAGCGGTGGCAGAAATAGAGCAGTGAAAATGGGAAGAGGAGCTGAGCCGAGCGGTGATGGGACAGACCCTGAACACTAGGTCAAGCCCTGCTTAGGTCTTATTGGTTTATGAATAAACAGCTGTCCACTTAGTGTTTATTCCAATGGCCTGTTCAGCCTATGATGTATTGTTACTTAAGCAATAGAACAGGAGAGGTAGTGCGTTATTGCAAAACATCACAGCACAAGCAAAATCCCAGCCGTGATGTTATTGGTGATAACTCCCTCCTCGAGTGCTCTACTGCTTTAATACAGCAGTTAAATAAATACAGTAAGAAATGAATAAACTGGCCGTGAAAGCGGCTTTAATATGTTTTAATGTTCAGCTCCTTCCTCCTAATTAGAGCTCCTTAACGAGCAGCTCGTTGCTACGTCAGAGTAACGAGCTCCGCCCACTCGCTGCTCAGCCGGCAGTTCGTTCTCCAGCTCCTTACACTGAATTCCTAAACTGTCGTCTCCACTGAGCAGCTTTTCAGTCGGCAGCTGTGACAGAAGAACAGCTGAACAACCTGGAATCAGCCAGAAATGAACCCAACACCATTCGCCAGACGTGTCTGATCTTCAGAGTCGGTATGACCAACAGGTCAAAACCAGCTCTAAACAAAGTGACCGCTGGGCCCTGATTGGTGCTCTGGCTTTGCGCTTCTTTCGTTTTGACATGTTACGTTTTTATACACACAGAAACCAAAAGGAACGACAGATTTCTCAAAATGTAGGAGGAAAAAGTCGGATATTAGACTCTGAAATGTAGTGGAGTGAAAGGAAAAAGTCGCCCAGAACGGAGAAACTTCAGTACAGATACACCAAAAATACTAAAGTACAGTAACTAATTACATTTACTCAGGTACTCAGTTACTCAGTTACTCAGTTACTCAAATACTCAGTTACTGTGCACCAGTAAATAAAAGTGACTGCCAAAGCAAACATTATTTTACATGGCAATGTTTACGTGGCTGCACTAGGCCTTTGATGAGGCATGGAGTGCCATTTTTAACCATAACGTCCAACACCGCCTCATCTTGCTCTGCTGTTTCTCCCGACTACATTAGTTGAGCTGTGCTAGTTTCTGGTATAGCTGTCTGCTACACAGTCGGCAACAGAATTGATCATGGTAAAGAAAATGAGTCACAGTTCTGAACTTTGCCTTAGACATTTAGAGGCAACTATGAAAATAAAAGGACTCTGGTTAATTAGCCTTTACCAGCTGTTACAGTAAATTAACTAGGCAGATGTTGTCATTTGTGTTTTTGTGGCTTTCTGATTGCAGAAGCTACAATGAGCTGGGCTACTTGGCTGTTGTTGACCTCACTGCTGAGACATCTCTGGGACATAATGCTTCCTAGCTATTCCCCACGATCCGTAATCAGCCCCCCCCTGAAATTTAAATCCATCCTATTGGAATATTTTTGACAGTTGTGTCATCATTTTCATAAAAATGTGCAGTTTACCTGTTTACTTTGTTTGAAAACTTTACTTAATGACTTTTTTAAAAGCAAGTAATCCATAGTAATGGAAATTTATCAGATTGGTGAGTGCATAATTGGGTTAGATATTAAACGTTTTGGCCAGTAATAATACAGTTTTAAAATAACCTTTACAACACTGTTTACTCCAGTGAACTTATTAGCAATACTGTCGCATGACGGAACAGCAAGATAATCTTTATTTCCAACATTTTTGAAATAGTTACTTAACTTTTTTCCTGTAGTCAGTGCCCGTCTGCTGCCAGATATGCCATGCTACAAAGAAACTAAAGGTTGAGAATGTGTTGAGGGATTCTCTGGAAAACAACATTTTAAGCAAAGAGGCAGAGGAATCAAGACACAAACCAGCACATGGAGAACTGCCTCAGGGCATGAGATTTCCCATATAAGGCCATACACTGTAGGCCTATTAATAATTCATATTTCCATGTTCCATACATTGGGAACATCCATGCATATACTTTTCTTTTTATGTGCTTTTGTTTTAAACTTACCGTGAGAAATGCAAACACTATGTAGCCCGGACTACCTATTATCCAAGCCATCTGCAGAGAAAAACACCACCCCAAGGTAATAAACACATCCCTCCACCATATTGTGCAAGCAGGACAATGCACATCACAGTTTGACAGACTTAATAAATTACTCAGCGCGAGGAATCGTAAGAGCGCTCCAGCCTCGCGCCACTGACAGCCCACTCCTAGTCCTCCTGAAGTAAGCACGTTTAATTAAACCTTAGAGCTCGTACTGGACATGTCAAGCCAGCGGACTGACACAGTGGCAGTATGAGTCATGAGGACAGTAGGCTTTTTCCAATTGCAGTATGCCGTATTTACTGCCGTGCTTTCAGGGTGACCACGTAAAGTCCTTGTCAGGCATCTGTCTGACAGCTGAGTGGGATGTCTCATTGAGCAGACAGTAATGGAAGGGAAAATTGTTCTGCCCTGTAGGAGCCAACTCCTAAACCATTACTGCCAGGGGTTTGTAATCGGTCCTCCTATAGTTATAAGTGCCATTGAGCAGAAACTCAATATGCTCTCTCAACTCTCAGAAGATATGTTGCTTTACTTCAGGCACAAGAGCACGTTTGACCAAAGAGGAATCTAGTCTGGTGGATTTCAAAACGGCACTTTGTCAAAGATGTGAACTCAATAGCAACCAGCCCTTAATCTCAGAATGGTGCAGAAATGCATCAACTCCCAGGAAAAGGTGTATTAAATGCCACCGAAGATTCGGAACATTGTACCCACCCCTTCGGTACTGACTTCATTTGGGACACAGTAAGAGAATCCCACCTGAAGGTCTACGTATTTTCCTTTTTCTTTGTTCAAGGCAAGAAGCATTTGTGGTTTGAATGGGTTCAGCCTGGCGGTTCAGCACAAAGCCATTTATTTACAGCCCTCCACTCCAAACAGTGTAAATATTCTTCATGAGAGAGGAGGCTGTCACCAAAGCACTGCTCTTCATCAAAAACAACCTTTCCTTGTCAAGGACTAATGTGGAGGTGTATATCAAGGCAAGTGGCTTGTGCTCCCGGAGAAGATTGCAGTGTGTTTGGGGAGAGATGAGCCTCCCCAGGGGAGCAGATGCCCTCTTGAAGCCCACAGTCCATCTAGTGCAGCACTAATGGAGTTGAGCTACATCTGTTCCACAGTTCTGTAGAGACTTCTCTCAGTGCTTTACCGAGGGACGCAGTTACTTTCAGTGCCACCTCAGCAGTGACATGGCAAGGGAAACCTGTCACTACTGCATGGCCATGTTTTTTGTTTTTTTCCTCATCTTTGATCATGGCCTTCACTCGAGGACAAAAGCGTCTTTTCAGGCCATGTAGCAATGAACTCAGACAAAGTCAGGCAATTTTAGATTTTTATAATCAATGAATAATTAAAAAAAAAAAACAGATCCAGTCCTGAAGTCGGATTGAATGAATAAATTAATGTATACACATTTTATCCCACGCAACAAATTGAATTCTGTATAAATGCAAATTGTTGTGCTGGTCTTGCCGTTATGGATATGTTTGGCAAATATGCTCCCAAAAATTAATTATATGAACTTAATTTAATTATTCCACACATGTCCAGGCTGTCAAGTACAGTTGCGTCAGTATGCACAGACTTTGTTACTTCAGCATGAAGTTCAGTTGTCAACTGAACAGAATTCAGATATTTCAGATTAATTCATTTGGGTTTCTGTCACGTATCCCTCCGGCTCTGAGACTCTCATGAACTCCATCTCCCAGAACCCTCTGGGGGATTACATGACCAATGACGCTGTAAGCACTCCAATCATCTATCTCATTCTCCTGAATGCTAATCTGGTATGCCTGTTGTTTTTAGTCATGTGTCTAGTTAGATTTAGTATAAAGCCCAGGCTTTTAGACCAGTTACTTTGCGAGGTATTGCCTGGAATTTTTGCCTGTCTGTTTGTCTCTGCCCCTTTGGATTTGGTAGCCTGGTTGTTATGGTCTTTCTTTCGTCTTTGGAACCTTTTGGATTTGACCTCTCTCTCTAATTTTTACTGCAAGCATCTGATTCGTCTGGTTGCGTTACAGTTTCTTTGGAATAGAATTCTCTTTGGATCAAAACAAAGTTTTCATTCACTGAAATGTACTTTTATAAATCAAATACCTAAAGACGCGCCTTCTAAGCCGCTTCTCCTTCTGGGTCATGGGAGGTGCTGAAGCCTAACCCAGTGGTCATCGGGCGGAAGGCAGGATACAAGTCCTGCATACATGCATCGCCAGTCCATCACAGGGCAGAAAGACAGACAGACACATTCACTCACACCTAGGGACAATTTACCATGTCCAATCAGCCTGACTGCATGTCTTTGGACTGTGGGGCGAAACCCACACAGACATGAGGAGAACATGCAAACTCCACACAGAAAGGACGCTGGTCACCCGGCCGGGGAATCGAACCCAGACCCTGCTTGCTGTGACGGCGCCACCCACCACTCCACTGTGCCCCCATACTGTATCTAAACACAGCAAGCCCTAATAGTTCGTTGTATTTATAATGCACACTTTTATAATGAACGTATACATAATTGCTTTTTTTTTGTTTATTGTTAACAAATTAAAAAAGCGTTAAACAGAGAATATTATTAAGTTTTGGGTGTGAGGGGAAAGTAAATAATCTCACTATTTAACTATTACTTTATCTCTGTTTTATTCCCTAAAATCCATCCAAACCTCTACCACAAACAAAAGGGAAAAGCCAGTAGTCGTTTTCAGTAATTCGGTTAGAAAGACAAAGCCGGTACCACTTTCTTTGGATGGTCCACTGTAGGTGTTTTGTAGGTGCTCAGTGTAGCTTTAACTAACATTCAACCAAATGGCTATTAAATGCAACTGAACTTGAAGCTGTGTGAAGGATTCTGCTAAACCTGTCCCTAATCCAAACCTCAAGGCAAGACCTACTCCTACTCCTACTCCTAAACCTAACCCTAACCATGATGTTGATGATGATCAACAGAATATCACCAGATAGTTTGTTAATGATACAAATATGTCGATCATCTATAGGGGACCATCCGAATAAAGTATGACCACATAGCCAATCACAGACACCAATTAAAAGGCTGGTCACTGTCCGTGATTTTGAGTAAACCATGGCCAGTTATGATTGACTAAAATCAGAAATTTTACTAATGCTGCTTGGTGGAAAGTTGTTTGCTGTATTCACAGCAGATACATTCACAATTAAACTCAAAGACAGGTGCAAGTTACAGATGGGCATGAATAATTTATATGAATGCAATATATTTTTAAGTTTTTAACATTGAACATAATTAACTTTCTTTTCTTGGAGACTTCAGAAGAATGTCAGTAACTATAACGTAATTACATTGATTTGTAATTTAATGACTGCTTTACATGAAACAGTATTAACCGAACTGTAACGTGACTTTGGGCCAGGTGTCAATTATTGCTTTATTTTGCAATGAACCAAGAGTTAGTGCTCTCAGTCAAGCCTCTTGTTTTCAGGCTTCTGTAGTGAACGTGGCCAATTTGATTGTCCACTGAAGAACGATCAGGATCAGAATCAGAATACTTTATTGATCCCAGAGGGAAACTGCAGTTATAGATTTGTCAGAGTATCCAGATGTTTTTGTGGAGCTTGGCTGGTTTATCATAGGCTTTGCTTCATACTATGACAGTTCTGCAGTACATAATGTCCAT
The DNA here is from genome assembly GCF_015220715.1 of Pygocentrus nattereri. NCBI lineage: Eukaryota > Metazoa > Chordata > Actinopteri > Characiformes > Serrasalmidae > Pygocentrus > Pygocentrus nattereri. The sequence continues at coordinate 757,343 of NC_051231.1, read as the reverse complement.
GTTGTATGTGTACTTTAATTAACGTGGCAATACCATGAACATTTTAATTATTATGTAGCCATAACCAAAACTCTTAACTTTACAGGAGAAGGTAAAAACCTACTTTACTTTTAATGGAGGTCAGTTGAACCAGATTTTCTGAAAGTCATTGTGGGTCATTTCTTTTGGTCAATTCATCATGAAATTTACACACAATATAAAGGACAGCAGGCAAATTCAAATTATGTCAAAAAACAAAAAGCGGCAAAAACAGAGATACGAGGTTTTGTTCCAACAGCAGCGATTTACTGGTACACGTTTGAGAAGATTGACGCTTCTGAATTTACAGGACATCTGGATCCAGTTGCACCAGCAAGTCTGAACTAAGAAAGGCTTAACTTGCTAAGTTGGTCACAGTTCAGACCAAAGAGGACTTTTCAAACCTCCGTGCAACAAATAAAGTAAAGTCTAGGCATAAAACCAGTCTTAGCAATACTTAGTTAAAGGTTTAAGAGAATACTCAATCAAGTGCTACCTTGGTTCAGTGCAGCTTGTGAAAGGACTATGCCAGGACCTGAAACGGGGAAGGTGTGGTTATTGTAATTATGTATGTATTAATTAAATTTTGCGTTGTGTATCTTTTATGATGTGGATATTTATTAGTTGTGTTAGAGGGCAAAATGACACACATTGTGACAAACATACTCGGCTTGACTGACACATTAACAGCATGCATTTACCCCAGGGCAAAAAACTGCCAAAGACAATGAATGCCAAAAGACTTCATTACTGCACCCATAATGAATTCATATATTTATTTAAATGAAACAAACTTCCTACACTGTCTTCTTTCACTAGGTCTTAATCAGTCACTCATTAATCATTCACGGCTCTTATGTCATTTGTCACTTTAGAGTAGTATATGCCTACCTGCAGCGAGGAAGGTGGCAGTGAGATGAGCGAGGCTACACTACATTTACTCACATGTACTTAACCCACTTAAGGCAGATGCACAAACGAGGCCATATTAACTGCTTTTCCACATCAACCCTTTTCCCAAGGCATTCATTTTAACTTGTTGGATGTCCCTTCGCTGAACCATGATTTTTTGTTGTTGTTGTTGTTTTTCTCCAAGAATGCTGATGTTATGATGGAACTGTGTGATTTACAACCCCATTTCCAAAAAAGTTGGGATGCTGTGCAAAATGGAAATAAAAACACAATGTAATGATGTAAAAATCATTTAACCCCTATATTTATTTAAAAATGGTACAAAGGTGAAAAAAATCAAATGATAAAACTGAGAAATGTTTTTGTTGTTTGAAAATGATTTGCCCATTTTTTTCATTTGATGCCATCGTGATGTTCCAAAAAAGTTGGGATGGGTTGTAGCACCTGTCCACTCTGCCCTGGTCTTTGTCTGTTTTTGCCTTTTTCTTGGTTTCCTAGCCCCGCCCCCTCATTGGTCTCAGGTGTTTCTCGTTTTCTGTTAGTATCTAAAGCCCTGTGTTTGCTCAGTCCCTTTGTCTTGCATTGTCTCTTTATATCCTGTTGCTTGTTTCCCGTCATTGTTGGTTTTGTTCCTTGTTTAGTTCTTGTTTGTTTTGTTTCACCTGGTAAGGGATTTGTCTGTTCTACTCACCTCTGCCCGGTCTTTGTGAACTCTGAATTGTGTTTAAAAAACTGGCACTTGCATCCAGCCCTGATGCCTCCTGCATTACAGGGGGAACAAAAGGCTGGTAAAGTTGTGTAATGCTAAAAAACAAAAAAACAAAAAAAATACCGTCACAACACTCCACAGGGAGATCAATCAGTGTCCTAATTAACCTGATAACAGGTTACAGAGATGAAATGTTTTATTTGATTATATTATACACTAATATCAGCGTCCACTGTGGAGCCTGCAGTAAGACTTATGATCTAAAGTTGAAAATGTGTGCATTATTTTCAGTTTGTTTTCTTCTTTTGTTTTTGTTTTACTTCCTTTTTTCTGCAAAAGAAAACATGAATTAGGATGCAAGTCACATGTCAGCTGCATTTGATCTTTACTACAAAAACAATAATAAGCACTCATCAATCTAAACTGCACTCTGAATAAACTTGCACACCTTCAAGATTCATGCATCTTTTATACCAGTGACACTTGGTAGCTCAAAAAGCTCCAATTCTACATGCTGGCAGCTTTTCTTCTGGCCAGTGTGGATATAAATAAACCATATATCTGTATATTGATACCTACAAATCCAAAGTGTTTACTTATACCTGCTTTCTCAGCCTTTTCATAGTACTAGTATTATGTTCATATACTGAGACACCTTCTGAAGTTAAAGTATAAATTAAAGCGTCAGAAGTTCAGCAGTTGTAATAGTGATTAGAGGTGGTGACGACACAATGTCTGCATTTAAATGGCTGAAGCATCATTCTCTTCTAACTCTCCTTCAGGAAGGATGTTTAGAATCATGAGATGCAGAACAGTTCCAATCTAAAACAGTCTCTAGGTTCTATAAAGCGTCTGACTTGCAGGAGCTGCCGTGCTGAGTGGTTTGCCAGGTCAGGGAATGTCCAAAAGTTTGAAGATGTTTCTTCTGAGATCCAGGGTATCAACAAGGCAGGACCTTCTAGTCTTCTCTGAAGGCTTTACAACAGATGTGAGCATTTGATTGTGTTTGTTTGCCTCAAGAGCGTGAGTGAGGTCAGGTGCTGATGTTGGATCAGTTCTGGATCACTCCAGCTCATCCCAAAGGTATTGGATGGAGCACCATCACTCCAGAGTACCCAATTCCACTGCTTCCCAGCCCAGTGCTGGGAAGCTTTATTCCACTGGCATTGAGCATGTTGACCTCAGGCTCATGGCCGCTTCAGAGTGTCCCAGAAGAGTAGATGCTGTTGCAACAGTAAAGGTGCGTCCAAACTCTTTGATTTCAGAAGAAGTGTTTAAGAAAAAAGTGCCTACAATCTAATCTACAATCTTTCTTCATGTTTAATTGAATTCTGTTCTGCTAATTCAGCTACTAAAAAGCTGTGATGCATCAGTTTATTTTAGACTAGATAGATGCTAAACAGACAAGAATGAAGCCTGAGAAAATCCAGCTTCTGTGCTGATGGATGCTGGAAGATCTGAGACGTTCCTCTGCAGCTGTACATGGCTTTTACTTCTACCTCTCACTGAAGTAACAATACTTTAATTAGGCTGTTAGACTAAGGTGAGGTGTGGTGTCCGTTTAGTGTCCTTTATGAAGATATGGCCAAGTTTATAAAGCCGACAGCAATCTTTTCTTTCCATCAGACACTCTTCTGAAAGGCAGATGCCTTGACTGAGCCACCCAACCTCCATCTAATCGAATAATTCTGTTTTATCCCCATTATCTTTATTGCACACATTCAGTTTGGAATCGAGTCATAAAGACGTGTAATGAATCATTTGTGGCTGCTTGCTTAGCCAGCAGTCATATATGGATGGCATTATGCGAGACAGAAAAATTTAATTTGATCTCATTTTATTACCACTGAGCTCTAGCTAAGCCTTTTTATATCATAAGTGCAGTAATGAATGGATGGGGTGAAGATTTAAAGCACTGTATTGATGCTACCCCTGACAGTGTGATGGCCTGCTATTGTAAATTGCAACCAACCTAATGAGCTGAATGCTAAACAATGCATAATATAACCATCTGGCCTCTTGGTTGTTGGTTATATTACACCTTAAATATTCATTACGTATTTGCTTTGGCAAACACTTGCTACATTGTGGGAGTGTCAGAGAGCACAGAGAGAATTCGTCTGACAGAAGAGATCAGCTCAGGTGCTTTTATGACCGCTCGTTACCACGATGTTGGTGAAAGCAATGAAATGGTCTTCTGAATGTGTTGTGCTGTCTCAAGAGTATCCAGTCAAATATTTCAGGGAAGAGTAAAACCAAGAGGGTTCGTGCTGTAGAATTAAGAAGATGAACCAACATTTTTGTTTTGAAAGGTGAAAAACTCCATCATATAGTCAATTCCGGCCAAGCGAGCCGATTGGTTGAGTCATTCTAGCTGCTGTTATTTCACCATAACACCACAAACACTGTATCACTCCACTGAGATGCTGTTGCTAAGCAACGGCTCTGACAGCTGTAGGAGACGCTCGAGCCGTCTGAGCATTTACACTTCTCACTTTGCCACAAACCGAAAACGGACGCTGTTAAGACCACATCTGACCGACAGCCGATTTGGTGCGACTCTGAAGACGAGACGACGCTAAATTCCCAAACTGTCGTCTCCACTGAGCAGCTTTTCAGTCGGCAGCTGAGACAGAAGAACAGCTGAACAACCTGGAATCAGCCAGAAATGAACCCAACACCATTCGCCAGACGTGTCTGATCTTCAGAGTCGGACCAAATCAGACTGAGCCGTAAAACTGACCCAGTAAAATCAGAGAAGCTGCTCAGTGGAGACGACAGTTTGGGAATTTAGTGTAAGGAGCTGGAGAACGAACTGCCGGCTGAGCAGTGAGTGGGCGGAGCTCGTTACTCTGATGTAGCAACAAGCTGCTCGTTAAGGAGCTATAATTAGATATTTTTTGTTCCTCATACTTTTTCATGATTTGATATTTATGCCCCAAACTGAATAATTTGGCCTTAATACTCAGTACTTAATACTACCTAATGTTTCACCAGATGTCAAACCTTGAGCTTGTTTCAGCTTCTTATGTCAAACGTCATGATGACGTCATAGTACCTTTCTTACACGTAACCACATTAGTGTTTCCACATCACTTATGGATTATGGGATTAAAATAGGTGTCCTGTTGGCTCAAGGTCACAGAGAACCAGAAAAGATACACACTCTGGGATTATTGCCATGCAGAATGCATCCAGAAACACAGCTCCAATGCTGCTGAGGGATGCATCGGAAAGATTTGAACACAATCCCAAAAACCTCATAAAAGAGCGGATGCTTGGAAACAAACAAAAAAACCTCAAATTGCCAGCCATTTGTCGACAAGGCCTTTGTTCCATGAAATACACCGAGAAGCACTTGTAATGAAAAACTGCATGGATGAAAACACACAGTACAAAAAGTTAAGTCAGTCTGGCTGTTGGCCAAAAGGTTCCATGTTTACGATGCTGCAGGCAAGGATATATTAAGTCAACTGCACTGCTTCATCTCTGATTGTGTCAGAATGAGTGGAAAAGAAAATAAAGAATCTCGGAGGAAAGCTGCGACGGCTCACTATTTTTCCTGACACCCTGTCAAGGGTGTAAGAGATACCTGGGTGACATCTGATTGTTTACAGATCCATTACTTCTTTGATTGCTGTGCATCTGGGGGCCATTCAGGCAGTTTCTTCCCCTTTTCTGCTCGGATGAATAACAAAAGGCCGCCTCCTATTTTCCTCCTCTATCCTGCTCTGTGTTGGACCCATACATCATTTTCAGGGTGACACCCAGAGAAGCCGCATTGGCTCGATGTGGAGAGTGCAGATCAAGTCGTTACAATCTAGCAGTTTTTTCATGAGCAGATGCAAGAGCGTGGATTTCTGCTGGCTATTTTAAGTGGGATGATTTTGACTGAAAAGAATTGCTCCAAATGTAGCCTACAAAGCTGTCGCCTCTCAGTCCATAGGATGAATCAAGGGCTCATTGTAATAGCCTCCCTCTGCCAGGCAGCGGGTGTACCTGTCAGAGCATTTAAATTACTACACATTTCAGTGGGAGGAATCGAGAGCACCACAATAAGCCCGGCTACACACACACTCCTGGAAGACCCCCAGAGAATCACATTTTCCCACCACAAATTGGAGTGTCACTGAATCATGTGTCTCTGTCTACATGCATACAGATGCATATCACTCTCATCCTTTATCATGCACTCATGTAAGACATTACAAGCAGGATTTGCTATAACAAAAGTTAAGATTATACCTTCACCAATTATCATCGTTCAAGACAGGGCTGGGATGTGATGGAATATAAGTATTGGGAATATGGATTCAGAATACAGAAATTTAGTATTTGTGTTCAGTCCAAGTTACATTTGGTAAAGGCAGTGTTAGAAAAACTTATCAATTTTTATGGAAATAGTTCTAGAATACATACAATATTCATAAGAAAAGCTATCAGTGCACAACATGCAGCAACAGCGTTTGTTAAATTAATTCTAGAGAGGACTGCAGTGAACAGCTTCTTCGGAAACACTAAAGTTCCTGCTAAAGCCTGAGTAGACTGATAAATCAATGTGATCAGTTATTAATCAAGCTAAGGTAAGCTAAACTGTATTGCAAAAAGTTTTCACTCCCCCATCCAAATCACTGAATCCAGGTGTTCCAGTCACTTCCATGGCCACAGGTGTATAAAGCCGAGCCCCTCGGCCTGCAGACTGCTTCTACAGACATTAGTGAAAGAATGAGTCGCTCTCAGGAGCTCAGTGAGTTCCAGCGTGGTGCCGTGATCGGACGCCACCTGTGCAGCAAGTCCAGTCGTGAAATTTCCTCACTACTAAATATTCCACAGTCCACTGTCAGTGGGATTATAACAAAGTGGAAGCGACTGGGAACGACAGCAGCTCAGCCACGAAGTGGTCGGCCACGTAAAATGACAGAGCGGTCAGCGGATGCTGAGGGGCATAGAGTGCAGAGGTCACCGACTTTCTGCAGAGTCAATCACTACAGACCTCCAAACTTCATGTGGCCTTCAGATCAGCTCAAGAACAGCGTAGAGAGCTTCATGGAATGGGTTTCCATGGCCGAGCAGCTGCATCCAAGCCTTACATCACCAAGCCCAATGCAAAGCGTGGAATGCAGTGGAGTAAAGCGCCGCCACTGGACTCTAGAGCAGTGGAGACGTGTTCTCTGGAGTGACCAACCACACTTCTCCGTCTGGAAATCCGATGGACGAGTCTGGGTTTGGTGGTTGTTAGTTCCAGTGAAAGGAACTCTTAAAGCTTCAGTACCGAGAGATTTTGGACAATTTCACGCTCCCAACTTTGTGGGAACAGTTTGGGGACGGCCCCTTCCTGCTCCAACATGACTGAGCACCAGTGCACAAAGCAGGTCCATAAAGACGTGGATGAGCCAGTTTGGTGTGGAAGAACTTGACTGGCCTGCACAGAGTCCTGACCTCAACCCCACAGAACACCTTTGGGATGAATTAGAGTGGAGACTGTGAGCCAGGCCTTCTCGTCCAACATCAGTGTCTGACCTCACAAATGTGCTTCTGGAAGAACGGCCAAAAATTCCCATAAACACTCCTAACCCTTGTGGAAAGCCTTCCCAGAAGAGCTGAAGCTGTTATAGCTGCAAAGGGTGGGCCGAATACTTTTGGAAATGGTGTATCTTAATGATTTGACTTCATTTGGAATAGGAAGACAACTGTATACTTTACTGGCCAAATTATGACAATCTTGTGTACATGATTGGCATCAGATGATATCAGTCTTTTCCGTTAGTCACAGATTCAGACTTTTTTCTACAGCTGTCAACAATCTGGCTAATATGCTCTTCCCATGACCTTAAACTCAACCCTCACATGAAGGCTGTACATTTGCCTTTTCTACATTTATGTATTTATACATCTCTCATCCTCCAGCACAGACCCACAGTTAATGGATTCCTGCAAGACCAGGGCTGTTCATAAATCAGCAAGTCACGGCGTGGCTCTATTATAAATGGTGTGATCCAGCAAGCCCACACCACTCATGAATCTTCAGGGTCAGGGAAGAGCGGGCGATACACAAACGATAGAGACGATGGGACGATTTGTCAGGAACCCGACCCGCGCTCATCTCCATTTGGCTGAGAAAAGCAAATTGAAAATACTGTCGGATCATTGCGGTGACAAAGCCAGCTGTATGACCTTCGGCCATTGGGCCAAACAGAGGCCTCTAAAGACTTTTAGATGAAGTACTTTCTGAAGCTGCTTAAATCAGCGAAGCTTTCAAGGGGAACGGACTTTAATCCATACACATGGCATCATAGTGTGGCGCTGGTGTGAGTGTATCAGGCAGTGTTGCAGTGATTTTACACACTGTTTACACTTACTGGTCATTTTAGAAACCTCTGCTCTGTAGCTCCATCTTCCTGATGTAGTTAGAGGCTGTAGCCCACTTGTTTATTCACTATTTATGTAATCCTCTAGGCCAGTGATCACTAATAAGCTGACCGCGGTTCGAGTTCGGACCCAGACGCTGTCGTATGCAGACCTGGACCTGTAACCGATAAACTATGGAGAATTGTTTAATTTGGTCAGGGTGGTCTTATTTTGATCAGCGTCGCTTTTCAAGCCTTTACAGTAGCTTTAGTGGCCGGAGACTCACAGACCAATCACATGCGTTGTAAATATCACACGTGACGCTGCTCAGCCAATCAGATCTGTGCATTACGATGAGCTCTGAGACTCGAGTCAGTGACGCCACACAGGGGAGGGACGAGGAGAGAAACAGCAGTCAGAGAAGAAAGTGAGTCAGAGGGAAGTTATTCCACATGACGTGATCTAGAAAGAGAAAACGGACAGTAAATGTTGGTGAAATCTGACCAAACTGGACTTTATTTGATCTGATGTTCAGTAAATGTTGTTGAAATCTGACCGAACTGGACTTAATTTGATCTGATGTTCAGTTCGACTGTATAAGATGCTGATATTCCTACTCGGCTTCTTCAGTAAACAGTATATGGCACTGAGTCACGATGCAGGTTAGACGTTATGATGTTTTCCGGATCTTCACTTGAAGAACTGTTCTCTAACTGGACCTTATTGGATTTTAATTAAAGACTCTGCTCGAGGTCTTCGTCAGTGGTTAGTGATAGTGAGATGAGGTTTAATACGCTTTCCTGAGGAAACTGTTGTATTGAACACACAGAACACTTCATTTCATGATCAGGGGAGCTGTGGAGAATCAAACCTCCCAGTTACAGATATAGAGCACTACGTATTGTCAACCATGTTGTGGTGCCATTTCATCGTCATTTCTCCAGTCATTGCGCATAATTCATAAATATGCGAAAAGTAAATGAATAAATCAAGTTAAAGTTCTGTTCGCCTTTCTTTTAGTCAGTATATTAAATGTATGGTATCATGATGCATATTTGGCAATACATATAGCCCTAAAAGCTAACCAGCAAAGCACTATCATTAGCTAACACAGCTGTTTCCCTCGGTTAAGAGGTTTTGTTTGTTTCTACCCTTAAAAGTCTGCATCATTACCCACATTCAGGCCTACCTTTAGATGTTCTCTTTACAAGGTCATGTCTGGCCCCACCATGTCAGACTTACAGAGGTGGACGAAGAACACAAACCATGTACCTGAGTTAAAGTCGAGACCCCCAAGGTAAAATATTCCTCCAGTAAAAGTAGAAGTTCCTCCCTTTAGACCTCCACTGGAGTAAAAGTACTAAAGTATTTCCCTTCAAATGTACTTAAGTATAAAGTAAAAGTACTAAAAGAGGAATTCTGGCTCTGATGTCCTGTTATCATTTTTATAACCAGACTGGCTTCTTGAACTCATTTCAGGTGAAAGTCCTCCAGCGTCTCTCTTGGTAAACCAGTCTTTTAATAGAACGTCATTAATTAGTGACGCTGACGTCTATTAAAATGATCAGAAGCACAAAACACTGAAGGTAAACAGTTTCCATCAGGGAGAACCGAGTGGCTCTGAAATCACTTTTTACACACAAGCAAAGTTTCAGTTTCAGATTTATTTACAACTTAGTTCCAAGTTTAAGTTGAATAAAAACTGGCTTTAAACTCAGGATCACAGATGAGCTCCTTTACTATGTTGATCTGTAGGCGTCTGTTCATAAACATAAACCAGCCCAAACTCATTTACTATAAAATGAAATGGTGTTTGTAGAAATTCAGAAAAAAGCCGCGTCAGTCTCGACTGCATATGTGGACATATTTCTATATTGTGCTCTATTTACACAAAGTTAGGTTAGTTCATCATTTATGTTGAACAGACTCTCTCAAAGTTTTACGCTGCTGCGCTGACGTTGAACCGCGTGCTGCACTGGGTCGGTATGACCAACAGGTCAAAACCAGCTCTAAACAAAGTGACCGCTGGGCCCTGATTGGTGCTCTGGCTTTGCGCTTCTTTCGTTTTGACATGTTACGTTTTTATACACACAGAAACCAAAAGGAGCGACAGATTTCTCAAAATGTAGGAGGAAAAAGTCGGATATTAGACTCTGAAATGTAGTGGAGTGAAAGGAGAAAGTCGCCCAGAACGGAGAAACTTCAGTCCAGATACACCAAAAATACTAAAGTACAGAGACTAATTACATTTACTCAGTTACTCAGATACTGTCCACCACTGCAGACTTACTACTGTGCTGAAAATGGTCCACCACTCCTTTTCCTTTGATGGATGGAGTAGAGGGAAGCTGATAAATTGTGCATGAAACAGGACATAATTGGAACTTGCACAACGCTCCTATATGGTAGGTGTTTCCAATAAAATGGCCAATCAGAGCAAGTACAAGACAGCAAGTGGCAGCTTTATGTAGTGATCAGATCATGAGAACAAACTGCCTTCTGAATAAAAATGTCTTAGAAAAACGAAACATCTTAACCGGAGGCAAATTAGTTGATCTAATTTTCTGGTAGCTGTAATGTTTGCTTTTGAACCAGGTGGATCAGTGCTTTCTTCTCCTCTGTCCAATAAACCACAAGCCTCTTTCTTTCCTTTCTCAGTAACCAAGATTCATCGCAAACACACAGACCTCCTCCAGCTCTATTTTCCAGGATAATGTCCAAATTTATTATTCATCAAGGCATTCTGCCATGATCAATCCACTCCGAGAGGCCAGGCTGAGGCATGTGTTTTAAATCTCCCCCTGAGATGCTGAACTTTGTCACATCTAATTACACATGGTGAAGGAAAGCCTCAGCCAGACATGCTCTCCATCTCCCAGCGTGTACACAGCCACTCTGATGACGTATGGGAAAGTTCCCAGCAGGAAGGCTGAAATGACATGTTCTGGATTCATTTTGCTTTGAGTTCAGCACTTCTGTTAACATGCTTTGCTCTGTGAACAAGGATTTGCTCTGTTTTTTGTGCTTCATATCCATTGTGCCATATGGAGCCATACGCCTTGTTCGTTAACTCTTAGACATTGAAGTTATTGCCAACAATAACAAACACATTTTGCGCTTTTATTTGAATTATTTCTCATTGAAACAGGAGCAGAAATTCTGTTTAAAGTGCAGATTTTAAACTTTTGTGGCACTTTCATACAACATGAATCCAAGAGGTCATTGATGTATAAGCTTTAGTGCGTGAAATCAAGCGCCAAGTATATGAAGCACAGCCTAATTCATGCAGGTGATTCAGTAGGGAGCCAGTAAAATTTTTAAAATTATTATTATTATTTGTATTACCCATTTCCAAAAAGTTGGGACGCTGTGAAAAATGTTAATAAAAAACAAAATGCAGTGATGTGCAAATCATTTAAACCTTATATTTCATTGAAAATGCTTAGACAGCAAATCAAATGTTGAAACTGAGAAATTTGTTGGGTTTTTTTGACAAATATTTGCCCATTTTGATTTCACTTTCAAATCTACAGCAGCGTCTCCTCAGTTCCCAAACACTTAGAACGCTGTTAAAAGAAGAGGTGATGAGAAACAGCAGAAAACAGCCCCCGTCCCAACTTTTCTGGAACATGATATTGGCATCAAATTCAAAATGAGCAAATATAAAAATTTCTGTTTTCGTTTTTTTTTTTTTTTTTGTTTGTTTTTTGTCTTTGTACTGTTTTCAATGAAATATAGGGTTTAAATTATTTGCACATCATTGCATTTTGGTTTTATTTACAATTTTTACAGCATCCCAACTTTTTTGGTAATGGGGTTGTACTATATACAAATCAGGCGTAACATCATGACCACCTCCTCGTTTCTACCCTCACTGTCCACTTCATCAGCTCCACTGACTGTATAGCTGCACTCTGTAGTTCTACAGTTACAGACTGTAGTCCATCTGTTTCTCTGATACTCTGTTACCCTGTTCTTCAGTGGTCAGGACCCCCATGGACCCTCACAGAGCAGGTACTGTTTGGGTGGTGGGTCATTCTCAGCACTGCAGTAACACTGACTGGCGGTGGTGTTAGTGTGTGTTGTACTGGTGCGAGTGGATCAGACACAGCAGTGCTGCTGGAGCTCATAAACACTGTGTCCACTCACTGTCCACTCTGAGAGAGATAAAGTTCTACACATGGATTTTAATGCATTCCTATCAGGTGTGAGTTTGACGTACAGATACAGATTGTGAAATTTCACAATCAGTTTGGGCCATAAGTCACTGATTTTACAGAACCATCTTTTAGAGTTTTGACCATGTTTTTTTGTTATTACTTGACATCAAAATACAAAAAAAACAAAAAAAAACAAAACCTTTTGCAGTTTTGAGTCTGTCCACACACAATGGGCTGGAAATGGAAATGTAATTTATAGTGTAACTAAGTGCGTAATTACGTAATTACATAATTACAGTTTAATAATACAGCAAAGCGAAAGTAATAACTCTCAGCTCCTCAGAGCGAACAACATTTTGTTAAATGAATGCCTCAGATTTTCTCTCATCAGACTTAGTTTGAAGAGATACCAAAGCCATTTCTCATTACACGCTGCGGAAAGCAGCTGTAGAATGTGGCACATCAGTTTCTTCAGTAATTAGAAGCCAGAGGACAACGCGCGTCTAAACGGAGAATGCAGAGAAAACACGACGGCTTATCCTTCAGCACTTCCCTCATAGCTTCCTTAAAAATTCTTTGGTCAAGATGACACCAACCTCATCTGTGTGGCGCGCTTTGGAACTGTGAGTTAAAAGAAATTAGCCCCTCGAATGGATTCGACTGGTTCTCATCGACCTCGAGTCGCTGTGTTTGAGAGCAGCTGAAAGGCTGTTTTGAGAAGTCTGTCAGTGTCACATGCCAAGTGGCCACAGTCGCTCTTATTCATCAAACCGCTCCACATCGTCATTCATTACACCACCAGATGACATTGATATGAGAGCTAATACCATGTCACAGCTAATGCCGTGTCCCAATTAACCCTCATATGCATGCACTTGACTTGATGCACGTCCTGATTTATCTCTTAAAATTCCAGGCTTATTTCGTTCTCATAAGGCTTATTAATCAATAACTACAGGGACTTCAATGCAAACTGATAACAGATGAAGTGACAATTGTTTTGTTATTTTAATATAATGATGTTATTCTACTTGGGGGGTGTTGTTCATGGTGTGCCGCCACGAGTTACCTTCTGGCACTTCCTTGGATGCATTATTATTTATTGTTTGAAGGGCAGCACCTGGACATATTACTGTTCTGTTTACTCCAGAAAGAATTCAAAGTATTTACAGTACAATGTGCAAAACTACATACAGCTTTTTATTTCATAACTTATATTACTGTTCAGCTGTACATTGAAAATGCAATAGCGGTGTACATGTGTGTTTATTCGTATGTGTATATATTTACTCATATGTTAAATATATAATGCATATATTTTTCCTTTCTTATTTTTTGTATTGCAGTTCTACAAGACGGCTGTGCACCCAAGATTTCCACTCACCTGTGTAAGTCTGATCAGTTTGTTTCAAGTTTGTCAAGACATGAATGCACTGAAATGCGTGTGGTGAGGCTCATGCATCACTCTACAGAAAATAAGTAATATATATAAAAATTGAAATGTATTAAATATTGGGAAACGACACACCGTGCAGATTTTAAAGTGACTTGAGTGACTGTGTTGCTCTGTAAAGTGGCTTAGTGTTAAGGTGTTGATGAATGATGTGACATCATTTGATGTGGTTTGATTTGATTGGAACTCTTTTACTTATATTGTGTGTTCATGAGGAAAGTGATGTGTTTTAGTTCAATTTCCGTCATCATTTCCTTTGGGACGCAGCATCTGTGCTGCTCACGCCCGTCATGTTTTAAACCCAGTTTTAATTGTGGCCAATTCCACCTGCTGGTTAGCTCTGTCACGCTATGCCACCATGCTTGGAGGCTGAAAGTGAGACATGTGAAGCTCCACTGCATCTTGTCAAACTGCTGCTGAAGCATCACTGGATGGTTCAATATTTTGGAGCTGAACATTAACTAACCTTACATTTAGCTAACGGATGCTTCGGGTTGGCTATCATCGTGCTGAGCGATGGGGAGGAGAAGGAGGGCAATCCTTCCCAGAGCGAGCAAAGCCAACTATGCTCTCTTAGACTCCTGGACATTGACGGCTATGGCAGCACCAGGGATTGGGCTTCTCCAGTGACGGGGCGAATACTGGGCCATACTGGGTTGAAGTGATTGTGTCACTCTGGAGCCCAAAGCTCTGACCTCTGAGATGTATCACCTTATTTTAGACCAAGAAAAAAGGAGAACAGCACCTCCCAGATTTAATTTCCTCTCCTGGAAAGAAAATTCTTCAGTATTTTTACCTGTTACTTTCGTATTCAAGCTGTCTGTTCTGGAAAAGCCCTTTTACTTTAACAGTGGTCATTTACTGAGTATGGGTTAGGACACTGAATCCACCACTGACAGTTTAGAGGAGTGGTTCTCAAACTGGTCCTTGGGGACCCCGAAACAAGATCAGCTGGAACCAACTGGTCCGGTTAGAAAAACTCTGGTTTAGTGTTCCCGAAAAGTTATTCCAAAAAAGAAAATCTTGGTGAATAAAGATCACTGACGGCAATGTTTAGATGTTGTTTTCATAGGGTGGGCTTAGCCCCACTAGCCTCCCGACACCCACCACTGCCTGTGCCTTTGAAACTCATAATGTCTGAATGTCTTCTATCACAGCCACTCGTGTAATGCTTCCTGACACTGGGGTCACAAGGATTGGAAATGGAGTGATAGGTCTCAGTCCTGAGGCAGCATAATGCATTTCCCATCTCCAAGGGCATGTACAAATACAGCAAGCCATGGCCGTGTTTGCGGGCGAGATGGGTTAAGGTGGATGAAGGATTTAAGGCAATTTCCATCAACGGATGCGCCGCATCACAGAAAGGTCATGGAGCAGAGCGCTTGGCTGGTATGTATTCTCACGGTACTCTGAGTGTGTGTACGTGTTTTCATCAAACAAAGCTATCCAGCGCTGTCGCTTTGGACCGCACCAGACGTGCATTGCTGCACCAGCCCCCTCTGTTGTCTCGGTGATTCTCTCTGTGATATCTGCTCCGTTCTCCATCGCTGGCCGAGTTTGATATGTGTCATCTGTATCTGCCATTGTCCGGTCGCTCGGCTGTCAGCTGTTGGGTTTCGCCGACTGCGGTACTCCTGTCAGATCGTCACAGAGGAAGGGTTTGCGTTGCCACCCCTGCAGTGCAAATTGGCCACCTCTGAAGTTCAATACCACCAACACCTAATGGGAAATCTATACCTAGATTACAATGAAGTGCTTGCACCTTTTTTCTCCACCACTTCCCTTTTTATTCCACTTGCACAACTCCTGTCCACGAGACAGCTGGGTGGGTGGGTGGGTGAGCTAAAAATACACGTCCATAAGCAGCAGCAGACAATCATGCATGCATACATGTGTGGGTGATATAAAAATGAAATTGTGCTATTTATAATTCTATACATATATTAGTGTTGATATTATACAATATAATGTGATTTTCATTTATATCACAGTATGTATTATAATATTTATTTTCCAGTTTGATAAGTTGGCTTGCATCATTCTGAGCAAAGTCATATTTATTGGATAATATGAACTTGAACACCTGCAGAACCTCACCTGATCATCTGAGGCTGAGTAAAATGTTCACAGTGGTTACAGAGCTCATTTGCACACTTGCCAATTGGAAGCGATTGGGAACGACAGCAACTCAGCCATGAAGTGGTCGGCCACGTAAAATGACTGAGCGGTCAGCGGATGCTGAGGGGCATAGTGCGCAGAGGTCACCGACTTTCTGCAGAGTCAATCACTACAGACCTCCAAGCTTCATGTGGCCTTCAGATCAGCTCAAGAACAGCGTAGAGAGCTTCATGGAATGGGTTTCCATGGCCGAGCAGCTGCATCCAAGCCTTACATCACCAAGCGCAGTGCAAAGCGTGGAATGCAGTGGAGTAAAGCGCCGCCACTGGACTCTAGAGCAGTGGAGACGTGTTCTCTGGAGTGACCAATCACGCTTCTCCATCTGGAAATCTGATGGACGAGTCTGAGTTTGGTGGTTGCCAGGAGACGGTACTTATCTGACTGCATTGTGCTGAGTGTAAAGTTTGGTGGAGGGGGGATCATGGGGGATCATGGTGGAGCTCCATTAAGACATGGATGAGCCAGTTTGGTGTGGAAGAACTTGACTGGCCTGCACAGAGTCCTGACCTCAACCCCATAGAACACCTTTGGACTAAATTAGAGTGGAGACTGTGAGCCAGGCCTTCTCGTCCAACATCAGTGTCTGACCTCACAAATGTGCTTCTGGAAGAACGGTCAAAAATTCCCATAAACACTCCTAACCCTTGTGGAAAGCCTTCCCAGAAGAGTTGAAGCTGTTATAGCTGCAAAGGGTGGGCCGACATCATATTAAACCTTATGGATTAAGAATGGGACGTCACTCAAGTTCATATGCGTGTGAAGGCTATGTAGTGCATGTATGCTCACTCTGAAACTGATGCAACATGTCCCAAGACACTTCCCCCTCTGCAGTGTATATCAAATAATTCAGCGGATTTGGAGAAATCTCTCTGCATAAAGAAAAAGGCCAACACCCACAACTGAATGACTGGGACCTTTGACCTTGAACCCCTCAGATGGCACTGTTTTGAAAAGAGGCATGTGCAACATCACCACCTGGACTCGGGGAATACTTTGACACATCATTGTCAAACACAGTCACAACATACACATGCACGTTGACTGTAGACTGTAAGCGGAAGCCATAAGTCAGAAATGTCCAGAAACACTGCTGACTTCTCTGGGCTTGAGCTCAAATAAACTGAAATAGACTGACATGCAGTGAAAATGTGTAATTTAGCCTGAAACGTTAACCTTGTTTGTTTTAATAATGGATGTCATTTTGTAGATAAAACAACAAAAAGACCATTCAGATCGTTACCAGTATAAAGTTTAAAAATCTATGATCTCTCAGGTTATGAGAGTTGTATTAGTGATCACGGCATGGGTAACTTGTACATTTGTGAAGGCACCATTAACAGGGGAAGATATCTACAGATTTTGGAGCAACCTGTGCTGCAATTTACACATCTTTTTCAAAGAAGTTAATGACGAGTTATATTGGGCACATGTTACAACAGCATTGCTGCGTAATCAGGCCTACATGCAGTCAAGACCTGCCTCCATTATGAATGTCACATAAAACAGAAGAAATACAACAAAAATCTGCTTTCAAAACAGGATTGGTGTCGTCAGTGTTGCTGAAAGGAAAGGTGATGTAATATAGATTATTAGATTATATATATTAGATATATAGATTATTGCAGGCATTGAATTTGGATTTTTTGTACTATTCTCAATTTGATCATCAAACAGAATTTACTAATCACTGCTGGAAAGATTCACATTTCCAAACACAGTCAGAATTCCTTTGCTTGCTTCAGTGAGATTGTATAAAAAAAATGACATTATCATATAATTAATCTTCATATTGATATCACATTATATTGCCCACCTCTACACATACGCAAACACACATGCTTACTGCAGTACTGCTCCATGTGGACGAATGCAATAGCATATTCTGTTAAATCCATGTTAATACAGTCAGTAATTCTGTGCAGCAGAGCTGAACGTGGAGATTCTAGTTTCACAAAACTGACTCACTGGCATCCCACTGCAGCCTCAGCCCTCCAGCCTGGCCGCCTGGAAATTAAGATCAAATCAAGCCGCAAGAACGGATTGTTCCCCAACCGCAGCACGCTCCGCCCTTATCTTGTGCCATTTTTGGAGGACCAAAGAAAGGTTAGTGTGTCACACAGTCTCTGAGGGGGGCTTACCCGCAGCAGATACACGTTCCTTCCAGCAAAGCCTGTTCCACAGCACAGCGCACAAATCAGAGACTTGCAACTCATCCCCACAAAAACCGTGAACCACCGTTATGATGAGTTCATGAACGCTTTAAAATTAGTCATAAAACTATCAACCAAACAGCGAAGCACCCATTCATCTACACTGTTAAACCACAGAAAATGCTGAGCGATGGCAAAGACAAAGTAAGATCACTGGCCAGTGCCCCATCAGTCAGTATTAGACCATAATACCATTGAACCACCAGTAGGATGACTGACTGGTCAGTAATGACGCTCTGGCTTACATTAAAATGTGAAATTATTAAAATCCCACTACGAGGTCTGATATTGTTTACCCCGGCGTTTTCAGCATCTCGTGCAAATAACCGTCTTACTATGCATTCAGTGAATTTGAATTAAGTGAGTGTAATCTAAAGATTGATGTTTTACACTTTACGTTTACTCCCTTTTGGCAATTATAGCTGTTAGTAATTCGTTAACAAATGGCGAAGTGTTAACCTTGAAAATGGAGCTTTTTGGTAAAGTGTATGTGTTAGTAACTTATTAAAAAGTGGTCAAAGAGTATCTGAGATGCAGAGAAACATCAATCCAAACAGAAAAACCCCAAATCTAATTCAGATATTGCACAATAAAATAAAACCCACCAAATGATGGTATGAGAGCAGGCGTAATAACAGAAACCAGACATAGTTAAGGCAGGCCACTGACATCTGACAGTACACCAGTAGAGCAAGGTTACCAACTGTGCCACACCTGGAATGCTGTGCTGAAGAAGATGCCATGCAACTCAAAGGACCATCATTACACCACCTTCATGCCTGGTGGACATTACCACCTTAGCTGCATGATATAAATACTTCAGACACTCCTAAGGACAATGGTATTATTAGTGATATTATAAGAGAGTATTATCTATATAATAATTACGAAGCTATTTTAAAATGCTCTATAAACCCCATAAAATAGTCTAATTTTAAAATAGTTCCTATTTGCTTAAATTGCTTCAATTCTGTCCACAACAGTATAAAGTATATTACATCGACATGATTACTGCCAAAAGTAAATAAACTGGAAAGCAAACTTGGACTGATGTAATACATTGTGTTTATGTGGAAATGATGTACATAGTTGAATCAATAAATTGTGTGCAGGACTGAAAAAGCCTGACCACAAACCGGCCCCCCTCACCCCACCCCCCTCTGCACAGTCAATAAACAAACAATGCCCTCAACAAATTGGAATTGATGACCACAGACTGACCAAGCAGTTAAACTGCTGCTTTCTCACTCAGCACGACTGTAAACAAAAGCTGCAAAGTAAACCGCAGGCGGCAAACAGAGCATTCGAGGAAGCCTGTGCTCCGTGACCCAAATCAAGCTGGGATGTATTGTCCTACCTCAGATGTTTGAGTCAAGAACGTGACTTTGTGACAATGTTAACTTTTAATGTTAATGAAAATGCTAATGAGACCTTTCACTTCCACAGCTACTCTAACTGCTAGGGTTAATGAAATCACAATGAAGGTGAATGTTTGGGTGTGTTTTCTACCTGTGAGCAGCTGAATGGATTATGTAGGAGATTTTTTTGGTGGCATTGCATAAACCAACTAGCCCCTCCCATCTCTGTCATAACATGCTGGACAGTCATAAACATTAGACATCCTGTAGCACAACTGCTTTACCTGTTTACGTAACAGTAATCCCGTCCAAATAGTCCAGGGCAATAGCCGGCGTGTCACTTTTCAACAAAAAAATCAAAGCCAATCAAAACCTCGGGAGCCACAGCGTTTCATGTCCATTTAAATGAAGCAAAATTTGACAATCTTGGCTGTAAGTATGTCTCAGTACGTGCTGATGTCCTGGTGTGCACTAAAAATATCAATGAAAATCCAGACTTACTTTGCATTGCTTTAGGCTTCAGCTCAGCTATAGCTGCTTTTTCACATCTCTGGCAGGAAACTTTTCCTGAAAAAGGAATGATTCATTGTAAAATGTCCCTCGACATTCCACTTTTTAAGAAGCGGATGTCAGCTTTTCATTCGCCGGATTCTTGTTCGAAATGTTCCCATTTAAGGTGGAACGGGAAAATTCGAAGCAGCTGGCGAATGAGACGCTAATATCAGCTTTGTGACTTTTAATGTTTGCCAGCTTGTTACTGCAGATTAAATGTAGCATAAAACCAGCTGGAGTGAGGAATGTAAATTCATCCATTTATCTCTAAATTAATTACGTTCATCTTAAATCTTTCGCTTTGCCTTTTTAAGCTAGCTAGGCATGATTGTTGTCTGCATTGCTATGGTGACAGTCTGTGTGCCAATCTTCAGGGTTAAAGGTTGTTGAATTAGGTGGCTTGCAACGTTAACTCCAGCGTTTAAGACCATTTACTGTTAAACTGAGTTGAAGGATCAGCAGAGCTTTATTTTACTGTAGAGGAGGATTATTTTATTATTACCTGCTGATCTGATTCAGCTGTGGAGCCACGACAGGGCAGTGAAATAGCTGCATGTTGCTGACCGCTGATATAGAACTTTAGTAGGCTACTCACAACATTACCGAACAACATATAAAGGGAAACATACCTGAACTGTGCAGTACAACAATGACATAACCATGCCATAAACATGGTATGCCAAGATTTTGTTCAGTGATATCAGTGTCATTCTACTATTACCAATCATTTTCCTGACAGGTGTCATAAGGCAGATATCTAGACTGTGTTTGGGGAAAAACTGGCATGTGACAAGCTGTTGTCACATCAATCATTATGGCATCTGTCATGACAATTACAAGTAATGGTACGTTTGCCATGGGATGTTTATGGCATGGCTATGTCACTGCTATGTAGAAGAGTAACTGTACAAACACTATTATAAGCAATCATTACCATTACTTGTAATTGTCATGACAGACAATAAAAGATCACTTAATATCTGAGCTGTAGGTGCCCTTCCGTTGTTATTTGCCTCATTTATTGTGATGTTTATTATGACCGCTGCTCAGGAGTTAATATGGTTGTATAAATCTATCACTTCATAAACATTCACTATACTTCCAAAAGTATTCGCTCGTCTGGCTTCACACACATATGAACTTGAGTGACGTCCCATTCTTAATCCATAGGGTTTAATGTGATGTCGGCCCACCCTTTGCAGCTATAACAGCTTCAGCTCTTCTGGGAAGGCTTTCCACAAGGGTTAGGAGTGTGTATGGGAATTTCTGACCGTTCTTCCAGAAGCACATTTGTGAGGTCAGACACTGATGTTGGATGAGAAGGCCTGGCTCACAGTCTCCGCTCTAATTCATCCCAAAGGTGTTCTGTGGGGTTGAGGTCAGGACTCTGTGCAGGCCAGTCAAGTTCTTCCACACCGAACTGGCTCATCCACGTCTTTATGGACCTGCTTTGTGCACTGGTGCTCAGTCATGTTGGAACAGGAAGGGGCCGTCCCCAAACTGTTCCCACAAAGTTGGGAGCGTGAAATTGTCCAAAATCTCTTGGTGCTGAAGCTTTAAGAGTTCCTTTCACTGGAACTAAGGGGCCGAGCCCAACTCCTGAAAAACACCCCCACACCATGATCCCCCCTCCACCAAACTTTACACTCGGCACAATGCAGTCAGACAAGTACCGTCTCCTGACAACCGCCAAACCCAGACTAGTCCATCGGACTCCCAGATGGAGAAGCGTGATTGGTCACTCCAGAAAACTCGTCTCCACTGCTCTAGAGTCCAGTGGTGGCACTTTATACCCATATCTGATCACGGCAGCACGCTGGAATTCACTGAGCTCCTGAGAGCGACCCATTCTTTCACTAATGTCTGTAGAAGCAGTCTGCAGGCCGAGGGGCTCGGCTTTATACACCTGTGGCCATGGAAGTGACTGGAACACCTGGATTCAATGATTTGGACAGGTGAGTGAAAACCTTTGGCAAAATAGTGCATGCATTTATATTTCATATATGCATGGACACACATACACAACGCACATTCACATTCAAATGTTTTTGTTTAATGTTCTGTTGATGCTAGTATTTAAGTTATTGGAGGTTTGTTTTGTCATTATGTTTTATATTATTCTGTATTTTTATTATATTGTGCAATTTTGTTATTTAGGTGGAGGCTTCACATAAGCCTATTGGGTTTTTTGCCTCTCCCTGCACTTTATCTTAGTCTATTTATGTATATTTTAAATTGTGCAAGCTAAACTAAACTGAACCTTATGGACTGGAGAAAACTGCATTTGAGAGCTTGATAAAATGCTGATAATGCTGATAAAATAATAATTAGATGCACAATAATGAGATTTTTTATTTTTATTTTCCAAAATGAACAAATCATTGGAATAAAGTAATGACAGATAATTATCAGTAGAGTATTTGAGTGAGTGACAAATAAAAATCATCACATTTGGGATGCAAATGGAAATGCCCCTGTAGGCCAATTACTAGCCCCAAAATAACAAAAACATACATTAAAACTGCAGGATTGTACATTAAAAGCCTGGCTGTGTGGTTCTGACAGCTGAAATGGAGTTGCAGGGCTCACCTACAGTATAATATCATTATTCACACAGACTAGAGATACAAGCATAAACTATATGGACTACAGGTCATCTCAGCTACCCCTATATATGCTTACCACTTTCAGTGCAGTGGCTTGGTCTGGTTTCATATTAAAATAATGCCATTCTATCAATGGCCGGTGTTTTTGGTGCAATCTAATCCATCTGATCACATGAGGATGCAAAGCCTGTCAGGTGTGATCCAACACATTTTAAAATGGTCTGGCTAGCGTTATTATTGGATCTGTTATGTGGGAAATGCATTATTTGTCCAAGAACGCAGGCATCCTTTCCAATTAGTGAATTTACATGATTTTCTATTCATTTCAAATGCAGTCAGTCAGCCAAGATGTGTTCGGTATCCAGGTTTGGCTTTTTCAGTGTAGAATTGGAGCTGCAAAGCTAACAGTTCCAACAAACAGTGGAGGTGAAAACTGTCAACAAAACCATTTCAACAAAAACACGACAATCTTTATAAATTTGCTTCAAGTTGCATGAATAAGCTACGCACACTCATTTACAATATGGTGAAATGGCACGGACAGACCTGAGCTACATTATCATCCGCATAACATACTAACCCTATTCTGCCGTTAAACTCTTGGCTGAAGTGCAGGCGCATGTTGTAAAACGTCACCGTTATGGGATGAGGGGGAGGAACAGGAATACCGCAACGAACGGAAAATTTGAAAAGGAAAAAGGCAAACAAAGGGGACGCTGAAAGCCGCTCAAACAAAGGCTGAGACAGAAAAGTGAAATAAAAGATGATCAGAAAATAAAACCCTTCCTCTGTATTTATGAGAAGAAGGTCGGCTTTATGTTTCACCTGTTTGCTCTTTGAGGAGCAAACGCTCTTGTCTGGCTTGGAGCCATTTCTTGTTTGAGTCTTCTGCTTGGCTTTTAAGTAGTTTGGGGAAATTCCTCTCGTTTTTCCAGCCCTCTTTTCTTTCTGTTTAAATACCCCCCTGGGCTGCGTACCGTACCGGTCACTCCTCTACAAAGGTGTGACAGAGGGCTGCTGTTTGCCACGCCCTTAAGTAGAGGAGTCCACAGGTGTTCCAGGTTGGGCCTAATCAGGGCTTCTGGGAATCGGAGTTCCCTGAACTTGTGGCACCATCTGATACGTTACCACTGATGTAGACGCATCAGACCCAGTCATTTTTCACCTGCAGGGAACTCTTCAGCAGAATATTCTGAAGTCGACAGCTGTGATTCTCAAGGAGGATGTCCCAAAGGGGTGATTCCAGGGTAGGCACTGTTTACTGTCTCCACATCTTTGTCCTCACCCTCACCCCATAGCTAAGAGGACAGTGCTGAAGTTGGCTTCCTTTTCAGCAACTTCTCGTTGAAATGTTCTACTCCACCTTGAAAGTTGCAGCAGTTGCATTCTGGCTCCTGAGCGGTCACAGTGTAATTTAAGGTGGAACAGAAATTTTGAATAAGAAGCTAACTTCAGCTTCGTGCTAAGAGGTGGGTTCTTGGAATCCCTGGTGGTTCCAGCATCCAATTGATGCATTTCTTTGTGTGCATATTCAAGTTCAGACAAGGCTCGTTTGTCCAGATAATGATATGGTGCTCAAATTCTGATCCAATATTGTGCAACAACTTAGCTTGTCCACCTGTTACACTGCAGGGCATCTGTGTTGTGAATTCCCTCGTCGTCGGTCGTTCTGTGTGGAATCAATGCCAAACTTTTTTTTTTTTAATTTGCTTAGTTCACAGTGACTTATACTGTGTTTCCAACCACATTGGCAAGTCTGTGTGACCTGAATTAAGACCTGAATGCAGTTTGAGTGGTTGGAGATGCGTTTCAGGCAATTTTATTACAAGAAGCCAAATTTTGACACCAAAAGTGTTTCGGCTGATTGACGTTCGCAGTGAGTAGAAATCTTTGTAAATTTGCTGACACAGATGATTAACTGCAAACTTGCACCGTCTTCCTAGAATACAGAAAGGGATGTGTTGGAGCAGCCACACATGAGCCTAAAGTCTTCATGGCCAATGTAAAGCATTGGCTAGAGAGGTGCAAGGCCCACATTATTAAGCTGAGTAGCAGTGGAAGCAGTTGTCCAACATGGAAAGAGCCAGAGAGACATTTTTTTACTAGAACCAAACTTTCAACATCAGTACCCGACCTCATTAATGCTCTTGTAGCTGAATGCAATCACACTCTGTTCCAACATCTTTCCAAAACGAAGCAGGGACTGTTGCTAGGGGCAACCTACTCTAATGCCGTCAATTTCAAAGTCACTTTGAAAGGACAGCTTCTGGACACTTCCTGGATATTTCAGGCAACATAATTTCTTTTTGACCATTTCTGTCTCTCATGTGTTTTCTTCTATTTTTGTGTAGAAACATGGAGATGAACATGGCCTGTGCTCATCAAAACCTGAAAGGTCCTTCCAAAATAAGCCTATTTCTAAATCGACTCTCTTTGCCCAGATCTGGTTTCAGACTATAAAGAAAATACAACACTTAAAAGCAGCACACAAAAATGCCAAGGATGCCTTTCAAACACGCCTTTCTCTTGCACTCGGTCCCATGTTTAGTAATTATGGTGCTGTGCAGGAAAAATAAATCCAATTTCCTATCTGACTAAAGAGTTTACTTACAGGTGTTGTGTGTACATGTCAATGCGACCTGAGCTGAGGTCCAAGCTGGCAGTTCCAATTACTGATGTGTCGTATTGAAAAGATAGGTGTAACCTTGGGCAGTGTCAGGAACGCCAGATAGTGGTCGGTGCAGAAGCACTTGACAACCGCTCGGGCGAATTTTACATTTAGCTGAATCGGCCTCAAGTGACGCATCAAGTGACGTTTTCCATCTCTCAATTTAGTCTGCCTTTCAGGTGTACTTCCTATTTTCACTGGGAGAAAGAGACGATTCATCACTTTCTTAACAGGGACAGTGCAGGTCTAGGCTGTAGGAGGTGTTGCATAGAAGGAAATTACACCAATCACAATCCACTCGTGGGGGATCACGGGCCAGGACCGGCCAACAACTTCAAATACTTCATTAATTATTGCTGGTTCATGTACTTTCTAAGGTCCAGTTTTCAGTGTCAGAAAAATATCAGAAAACATCAATTTAATGGAAAATTACACCGAAGCCTCAATCACCAAACATAATACTTTTTTTTAAAGAAATCTGCAGGGAAATTTTTTCACATATGCAAAGTTCAGTCAGTGTTGGTTGCATTTACTCCTTCTTACAATCACGTAACCCAGCACATTTAGTGATGCTGATATCTGGACTTGGTGGTGGTCAGTCTACTGTTCTGAGAACACCAGCAGCAGCTTTGTTTGGTTCATGAATGTTCTTCCGTTCTTCAGTGAGGAACGCATAGTGACGTGTTGTCTTCTCACAGTGGAAGGATGGACAGAAACACCTGTGGATGTTCTCAGATCTGATGTGCGAGTTGAGCTTAATGTCCTCCGCTAATTTCAAAGTTGGAAGTACTGTCTGCCTGATGATGACCGTTGCGGTGGTTTTTGCATCTTTGTTAAGAGTCCTGTTCTCTCGTTATCTTTCAATGTCACTTCTGGAAACTTGTATTTTTCACTTATTTTTATTTCCTTTTACTTATGCAAGTGGATCATGTTAATCTGCTTACTTGTCTTGAACCCTTTACCATTTCAGGTTTGTTATATGCTAAGGCTTATTATTCATTCAATGACCTCAGTGCAAACTAATGGGGCTTTTCCCAGGTTATAGTAGTGTCTAATAAAACATCGGGCCCGCTGGCAGCCCATGGCTTTGTAGGGGGTTAAAGGCCGTTTTGACTGGAAATTAAGTAAATGAATGGTCTCTGATCGAGGGACCGTGAGATCAGCCGCAGGCTGGGACAGGTGGCAGCAGTAATGCGGTCACTGTATTGGACTCTAGTGCTAGTCCTATGGTCAGAAGCTGTGGGGTAATGACCAAAAGAACAAGACCATGAATACAAGTGGCGGAAATGAGCCTCTTCACAGCGTAGCAGGCTACACTCTATTTGATAGGGTGAGGAGCTCGGCCCTCCGGGAGGAGCTCGGATTAGAGCCACTACTCCTCCGCATTGAGAGGAGCCAGCTGACGTGGTTCGGGCATCTGATCCGGATGCCCCTGAACACCTCCCGGTGGGGGTGTACTAGGCACAGTCTAATGGGACAAGACCCTGGGGTCATCCTAGGACCCACTGGAGGGATTATATCTCCGAGTTGGCTTGGGAGTGACCTGGGGTCCCCGGGAATGAGCTGGAGGAAGTTGTAGAGGGCAGGGGTCGTCTGGGATTCTCTGCTCTCCCAACTGCTCTGCTACCCTATCTGGACTAAGCGGTTAACGACGACGATGATGATGATGATGATGATGGGTGGCCTCTGCCTTTTGTACAGTAAATTTTGATCTGCATATCAAATTCCTCACCAAGACTGCATTCTTTCCTTTACGTAACATTGCTCGTCTCCGACCGTTCCTGTCTGATAAAGATGCCGAAACTCTGGTTCAGGCCTTCATCATGTCCCACATTGACTACTGTAACTCCCTCTTTGTTGGTCTCCCTGTAAAGTCTGTACTAAAGCTACAGGACAGTCAGAGCTCAGCAGCTGGAGTTCTCACCCACACTCAGCGTTCAGCTCCATCACCCTCGTTCTCTCTCAGCTACGCCGGCTGCCGGTCTCGTCCCGAATAAAGTTTAAAATCTTACTTCTCACTTTCAAAGTTTTACATAACCTGCTCCCCCCTCCCTCAGAGAACTGCTGACCTCTTACACTCCCTCTCGCTCTCTCAGGTCTTCCAGCAGTAACTTACTTGCTGCCCCAGCACCAGACTTTCCACCTTGGGAGGGTGTTCCTTCAGTGCCACGGCCCCCAAACTCTGGAATTCTCTTCCTCAATCCCTCAGGGAGGCTCTTCTCTTTCTCCTTTTAAATCTGACTTAAAGACTTTATCTTTAATGCACATTTTTCTTCCTCCTCCTCTGTAGTTTTTTTTCTCTCTCCCCTGTCCTCCTGCTCATGCTCTGTGAAGCGACCTTGGGTTTGTGAAAGGCGCTATATAAATGGAATTTATTATTATTGTTATTATTATTGTTATTATTATTATTATTATTATTATTATTATTATTATTATTATTACAGCACTGTAGACGTGCTTTGTTTGTAGGTTAATTAATGACTACTGTAACACAATTCATTAGCCTCCCTCTACTCCCTCTAGCAATGGAAATGAGCCACTGTAAGACCACTGCTGCACCAGGTATTACATGGATACCTGTAGGGATAGTGTGTTTGGCACAGGTAAGAGTACTGGGTTTAAAGCGCTGCTTATACATTGTGACCACTTTATCGGAAACCCTCCCTTGCAGCTCCGCCTTGCTGGTGTACAGGTAGATCTTGCCAGGACCAGGAGCTATTTTCTCCTTGCCCAAGGCCCTAACACATGAGGTTTAAAGTTAAACTAATAAATGCTGTCACTTACACTAAGATCAACAAAAATAAAGGAACATTTAACCAAAAATAAAAGAATCTGGAATAAAAGACTTCAGCCGCTGAGTTCTCGTGGAAGAAAGGAAAAGGCCTTCTTCTTTACTGAGCTCCAGGTGGCAAGACAACTACAGTCCAAAGATCAATCTAAAACATCCTCTTTTATATTCTGCTTTGGGGTGATGAAGCAATCAACCCTCCCTTTTACATGAGTTCATATCATCTTACTTCCCATTATATCCTGATTCTGTGCTTTCCTTGGAAACAAATTTCCAAACATACATGATATATATTTTTTAAAAACTTTCCTAGCTTGGCTGTACCAAGCCGTTCCATCCTCTCCAGGCTATATCAATTTATTAACTGGCTCCAAAAACTGGTTTCTACGGGTTCTTATCAGCTTACTTCACTCTTCGAGGTTCGGCTCGCCCTCGTTTTTTACTCAGCAATGCTTGCTGGCTTCTGGACGCTTCTAAAGTTTGATGGACTCTTCAATGTCTAAACTCCCTTACACAAGCAAATCAAGGCCTATCCTTAATGAGCGGACTAATTCTTTCATTAATCAACTTTATCTGTATGATTATAACTTAATGATTAAGGTAGTGATTTAAGGAAACATTTTATTAAAACTCCAATCTGTTGATGCATGATTTGCCTTGGCCATCCTCTAATGCTTTACCAGTGGTCAGTTGGCTGGATATTTTACCCTGAAGTGGCCCTAATGTGGCAGCAACACTGCTATAATATACCAGCCCAACACGTCTGCTGTACTGAGAATGGTCCTCCACCCAAATGACATCTGGCCAATGGTTCTCCCTTTCCGCTGATGTACAGGGAAGAAGGGGGCTGATGCATTGCAACAGATGGGCTGCATCTTAGTCAGTAACTGTAATCCTGAAACACTGTAGGTGTTTCTAATAA
Organism: Pygocentrus nattereri; assembly: GCF_015220715.1. Taxonomy (NCBI): domain Eukaryota; kingdom Metazoa; phylum Chordata; class Actinopteri; order Characiformes; family Serrasalmidae; genus Pygocentrus; species Pygocentrus nattereri. Next base: position 728,461 of record NC_051231.1, on the reverse strand, counting down.
ACCAACAAGTGTAAACTCGGTGCATATATTCAGTTCTTCTTTCTTTACCTGGAGCCACGTTCACACTAGCTACTAGTCACAGAACTCACCTATTGTATGTCACGGTATGCAGAGATGGTGAAGACAGAGCTGCCTTTTTTCTTCTGAAAGTGCTCTTCAAATAGAGCTTAGGTCTCTAATGAGCTGGAGACGGTCCTCTGTCTCCTATTACCTAACAGCTGAGATGTAGCGCAGGCTCTGAGTCAGACGATGCTGTCATATCCCTCGCAGTCTCAGCGCGAGCTTGTCGCCGTTGCAGGGGTTGGCGTGCTGCATGAATAATGCAGTGCCATCTACAGGGGGAGAACACGGATGAGCATCAAAATGGGCAAAAACACATTGGTAAAAGTACCACATTTTGACAATACCCCGCGCATTTCAGACGCTAAGCCCACCTCGACTACTGGGAATGACAGGTTTCTGCTCATGGTGGTGGCAGGGGAATGAAAAGAAAATGTAAAAAGGGGCCTAAAGTGCAGAGAAGAACATCAGAGCATTTCAACTGAGCACAAAAGTCAGTCTCATCAAGTAGCTCAATTATGCAGCTAATGAAATGTCAAACACAAGAAACGGTTAGGCTTAAACGCGGGATCAAAGTGACAGTTTAGGTCAGAAAATAAGTTCGATATGCCTTGAAGCTGAACTCAGACGCCGCGGCTTAATTAACCTTTTATGATTGATTTGTGTAAGGAAGAAAGAAAACAGCTGAAAGTGCTGAAAGTGCTGTTGGAAAAGGAACAGGTCTGATCCTGAACGCCTTTTGATATTCAATTGGTGTAAATCATGTCCAAATAATCTCATTTGCTATGGATTTGCCACATGAAGGAGGACATGACCTTGATCATGAATAAAACAAGGGAACAGTGGAGGTTTCAAGCAAAGTATGTAATGCTTGGCCACACACTTGCATACAACTCAGTCAGCAAGTCAGTCAGTCAGTCAGTCAGTCAGTCAGTCAGTAAGTCAGTCAGTCAGTCAGTCAGTCAGTTTGTTATCAGTGGTCAGTAAGTCAGTTTGTTAGCAGTGGTCAGTAAGTCAGTTTGTTAGCAGTGGTCAGTAAGTCAGTTTGTTAGCAGTGGTCAGTAAGTCAGTTTGTTAGCAGTGGTCAGTAAGTCAGTTTGTTAGCAGTGGTCAGTAAGTCAGTTTGTTCAGTGACATAACAGTATCCTGTTATCATTACTGGTGATGGTCATTACAGATAATAATGTCATAATAATGTTTGCTTATGTCACATGTTCATTATTGGTGTGTACTCTACTCGGCCTTCATGACATCAAACATCATGACATATCATGACAAAGTAATAATAATGTTATACTTAAGCAGTAGAAGCCGAGAGGGGGTGCGTTATCGCAGAGTAGCGTCTACGGCCACCAAATCCCAGCCGTGATGTTATTGGTGATACTCCCTCCTGGAGTGCTCTACTGCTTTAATACAGCAGTTAAATAAATACAGTAAGAAATGAATAAACTGGTCGTGAACGCGGCTTTAATATGTTTTAATGTTCAGCTCCTTCCTCCTAATTACAGCTCCTTAACGAGCAGCTCGTTGCTACGTCAGAGTAACGAGCTCCGCCCACTCGCTGCTCAGCCGGCAGTTCGTTCTCCAGCTCCTTACACTAAATTCCCAAACTGTCGTCTCCACTGAGCAGCTTTTGTTTTTTACTGGCTCAGTTTTACGGCTCAGTCTGATTTGGTCCGACTCTGAAGATCAGACACGTCTGGCGAATGGTGTTGGGTTCATTTCTGGCTGATTCCAGGTTGTTCAGCTGTTCTTCTGTCACAGCTGCCGACTGAAAAGCTGCTCAGTGGTGACGACAGTTTGGGAATTTAGTGTCGTCTCGTCTTCAGAGTCGGACCAAATCGGCTGTCGGTCAGATGTGATCTTAACAGCGTCCGTTTTCTGTTCGTGGCAAAGTCAGAAGTGAAAACGCTCAGATGGCTCGAGCGTCTCCTACAGCTGTCAGAGTGGTTGCTTAGCAACAGCATCTCAGTGGAGTGATACAGTGCTTGTAAAAAAATGTGTATTTGTCATGACAGTATACAGCATCTACCATGTCATGTATTTTGTGTGGTTATGGCACGGTTTACTTACACGGTTTATGGCACCTTCCATGACATTGCAATTTCAATGCTACATCGCAGGCTGAAAGTAAACTGTTAGCAAAGAATTAATACTTAATTGCGATTAGAAAAAAATAAGCTCTAGATAAATTACAGAACATCCTGAACATCCAGCCTGTTATTGCCCCCCTCATCACTGTAGCCCACAAGTAGGTCCATGTAATGAACATTTGATGCCTGAATATGACAATAGAGAGCACTTTCTCTGACACGGTGAAGCATTCGAGTGCGACGTGATGAATAAAAAACGGACAGAAGATAAAGAAAAGACTCTCTGGCTTCTCTTGATGAGCTCCCCTTATTCATTAAAGCACTGGAAACAACTGATCTTCCTGCCATATTAGCATACGGCAGGTGCAGCATCCTTGAATGCAAACAAACCATTTGCCATTTAATAGTTGTAAAGAGCAATGTGACTACTGCATACATGGTATTTGCTTCGGAATTAATTAAACAAATCAATTAAATAGCAAAAAGGTGACTGATTATTAATGCAGTCTTCGCATGCCTCTTTGCTTTGCCTTCTGTCTGAGGCTCTGCTCCTGTTGCGCATTAATCTGATAATGGCAGAACTGCATTAATACCCTCAATGGGGCCTGGCTCATTATCTGTGTTTGTGTGGGTGTATGAGGGCTTTGTATGCCGTACACAAACAGGAATGCAGCATGCCGACCTTTCCGAAGATAGAATCCCATTTTATAATTCCAATTAGTACTTTTGTGCATCGTTTGTGCTTTCTGACCAAACACACTCTCAAAGGCCCTCCCATATTGAAGTGATCTGATCCAGTGGAGGAGATTAAGTCTGAGTCAGGTTGTGCAGACACAGTTCTGGTGTGAAAGGATGCATTTTCACCCTCAGTTTGAATATATTTGCACCTTTAATTGAGCTTTGGGAAAGTGGGAAAAGCAAATAGGTCTGGGTATCAAAATTTAATACGTCTGTGGTATCAATAAAATTATTGCTACCAAATTGAGAATAAAAAATTGTTCAAACACAATTCCTACTGTAGCTACACCAGTGAGTTCCGGCCACACGAGCTGATTGAGTTGTTCTAGCTGCTGTTATTTCGCCATAACCCCACAAACACCATCACTCCACTGAGATGCTGTTGCTAAGCAACGACTCTGAACGTTTATACTTCTCACTTTGCCACAAACAGAAAACGGACGCTGTTAAGACCACATCTGACCGACAGCCGATTTGGTCCGACTCTGAAGACGAGGCGACACTAAATTCCCAAACTGTCGTCACCACTGAGCAGCTTTTCAGTCGGCAGCTGTGACAGAAGAACAGCTGAACAACCTGGAATCAGCCAGAAATGAACCCAACACCATTCGCCAGACGTGTCTGATCTTCAGAGTCGGACCGAATCAGACTGAGCCGTAAAACTGACCCAGTAAAAACAGAGAAGCTGCTCAGTGGAGACGACAGTTTGGGAATTTAGTGTAAGGAGCTGGAGAACGAACTGCCGGCTGAGCAGCGAGTGGGCGGAGCTCGTTACTCTGACGTAGCAACGAGCTGCTCGTTAAGGAGCTCTAATTAGGAGGAAGGAGCTGAACATTAAAACATATTAAAGCCGCGTTCACGGCCAGTTTATTCATTTCTTACTGTATTTATTTAACTGCTGTATTAAAGCAGCAGATCACTCGAGGAGGGAGTTATCACCAATAACATCACGGCTGGGATGATCTACAGACACCAGATCACAGCCGGGATGGCATTTCAGGATAGAACACTCCCTCTCGGGCTCTGCTGCTTCATTATGAGCACCTGTACAGCCGCTAATGTGTTACTGCTATACTATTGAAGGTGGAATGGAAATTGAATGAGAAACTAACATCAGTCTCAAGCTACTACTGGCTAACACAACATACAGTGTCCTGTTTATTTGCCCTATTTATCTCCAGCGTAATCACTATTTCAGTGCAGCATATAAATAATAAGAGTGAAGAAGATAAAAATGAAGCCAAACACTGGAGGAGGATGCATCATGTTGGGCCAGGGAGGCCAAACATTGACACATCTGTATATAATTGTTACATATTAGAATGTAAATAAATCATTATTAACAAGCTATAATTAATGATTAGATATCTACAGTTTCAAACCGTCTGTGTGTCTGGCTAAAAACTCTGGTATGATTTATCAGTCAATCGATAACATTTATCATTAACCATCAGTTACAAATCAGTTGCTGTTATTCTAAAGCATCATATCCGTTAGATAAATGAATGTATGCACCCCGTCTATTTCTAATGCACCTTCAATCATTTTGTGCAGAGAGCTGTTTTAAAGCAAGCATCCATGTAAGAATCCAAAGTCGGAAATGGGCTGAATTTGCTCCGTCTCTCTTACAGATGCAGTCTCTGCACAGATGGTTCAGTCTTTTGGAAACAAACTGGACTCGAGATCAAATGCATTCAGATCTTGGACTGAAAACAGCAATCTGAGCTACCGAGTGTTGCTGCCTAACACTGCATTATTTGGACATTTGGCACGTTATGCCAACTGAGAAAAGTGCACAATTAAATTTAATTGTATTTCCATCTTCAGTTGAAAATATGATGAGTAAAAAAGACTAAGATCTGGATCAGTCTTCATCGGCAATACAGTGGGCTTTAGTGAAGTTGATCACAGCGATGAGCGCCAGCATCAGGGGGCGACGCACCTCGTCTTTCCTCGTCCTCCGGCTGGCTCGGTAACCAGCTGCATTACCTTGCTTTGAGGTACAGCAAAATTCATTAAGTGACCAAGGCCACCGTGTTGGTACGAATCAGCTCCTGCTCTGCCTTTCAGTTACTAATACCAAGCTGGAGTGAAAGGTGCACCAGTCCCAAGCCTCCACCTCCTACTTTAGTGCTGCTGTTAAAAAGGGAAGAAAAAAGACTCATGCTCACCAATTCAGTCTGTAATTAACTTTCACTGCCACCGAAGTGGCCACAATTACCTCTCCTACAGCCTTCGTTTCATGCCATTAGATACGGACGCCTTCTGGTTCGCCCCACTCCGCAAGATGTGCCACAGCATACGGCCGAACCTGGAGCAATAGAGCTTGTTAAACCAGCCGTGTGAAAACGGTGTCAACATCAGCTCTTTAAAGGAAAGGAGCTGTGTCTCTCTCGGACGCGTAGCTTTAAAGGAAAAGGTTGCTGAAAAAAATAAAACGTTCAGTTTTCCTCTCACAACAAATGCATTGGTGCCCCTTTAAAACAAGACTACCTTATCCTTACAAAGCTTTTCTGAGTGGTTTAAAATCGGCTCATTTATGGTTATTAATTAGACCATAAACACCTTATAAATCATTAATAAGCAGTTATAACGCACAAATAAAAAGGGCAATAGTGAGCTTTTGTTTGCCTAATAGTGCACCTGCATTCGTTTATATACACACTTAAAAATAATGGTTCCTTAAGGGTTCTTTAGTAAAGAAAATGGTTCTGTATACAATCATAAACACCCAAAGGTACCTGTTGCATGACTGAGGAGTTCTTTGCACCACCGTTCTTCAGATTGATGGAGAATGTGCTATAAAGTGTTCTAAATAGCCCAAAAAAAAGGGTTCCTCTATTGTTGCTGTGTCAGTCTTGAGCCCTTTTCAATAAGGTTCTGTTCTCCATCAATTTGACGACCCGTTTTGTGATGCAGTGACTTTAATCATACAAAGGGTTCTTTGAGTGTTCTTTACTAAAGAACCCTTGATGGACCATCATTTGTAAGAGTAGTTCTTGCTGGTTGTGGATCTTTGTCATCATCAATGAGCATTATAAGTGTCAGTTTCATCAGATATACCGTCTCACATTTTCCCCTTTTATTACTGTGTTATAACTGTTTAATAATGATCTTTAAGGTGTTTATGACCTCATTAGTAACCATTAATAAACTAACTTTAAGCTAATTTTAAGGACAGGTCCCAGCTGGATGGCACATCCCTTCAAGACCTTTCCCTTGAGACCACCTGGTCTATTAGCTTAGTGTGTGTTGACTTGCTGGAGGATCGAGATGACTTGCCTTACGTTAAGTAGCATAGGGGCAGGTGTCATTCGTGCACAGACAGAATCACATTTGTCACTAAACCGTGTTTATCAAATCTAGAATAAAACGTGTTCAGGTTGACTGAAAGACAGATAGGGTCCTTGCACTGAGGGGCTACTCTGTGTTTCCTTCTCATCATCGTGTTCCCATTCCTCAGTTTCTCCTTGACCTTGTCTTTATTGTCCATATTTGCTTTTTGTTTCTTTCTCAAAGTCTCACTTTTTGCTTGTTTCCCTTCAGAAAAATTATTTTCTTCTTATTTAAATGATGTTTTAGTCCTCTTAGGGCAGTCGTGGGCTGGAGGCCAGGGAACCGGCCCTGTGACCGGAAGGTCACTGGTTTGATCCCCAGAGCTGACAGTACATGACTCAAGTGCCCTTGATCAAGACATATAACCCCCAATTGCTCCCTGGGTGCTGCAGATAGGGCTGCCCACCACTCCGGGCAAGTGTGCTCACTAGTGTGTATGTGGTTCACAGATGGGTTAAATGCGGAGATTAAACTTCCCCATTGTGGGATTAATAAGGGTCACTTCATTTTAATTAAGACATGGATTATTGTTTGGGTAGAATATCACATTTTTTGTTTTGATGATGAAGTCAACACAGACGTTTACATGACTGGTAGTGGTGTAATTTATTAGCTCTGGATTGTTACTGGAGACCTCATTAATGAAGAACTTTCCATGCAGTGGCATCAAAGCAACCAGCAAATCAGCTCTTCAACTGAATTATTTGTCCAGGCCCAGATGTTTTTAACAATGGGTTTCTCCCTTCTTAGCCTCTGGTGGTAATTTGGGACAAAAATTAATGACATTATGATCAGACAGACAAAGTCATGGACTCCTATTGGATGAGTAAACATCCCTACAAATCAATGTTGGTTATGTCTTCTGACAGCCAAGTTTCCATGACAGAGATCAAACTGGCTTTACTAAAATCCCTGTTATATTTCACAAGAGTAGTGAGTTTTGTGTCAGTTGCACATCAAATAGTGATTGTTCCTTTAAGCCGATTCCGTATCACCTCTGGGTCCATCTTCCTTCTGAGACCATAGGTCATTGAGCATGCCGATCAATTTTGAAACAGCTAAGGAGAAGTTTTGGCACTGGTTTATTCATCTGGCGGAGACTCGGCAGGTATTCCTGGGTGTAAAATGAAATCATAGGAAATCCATGAGTTTGCCCATTCAGTTGTTCCATGCGCTCTGCAGTTTTACTCCAAGCACATTTATAGTGTCCCAGAAAAATATCAGAGCCAAGATCACAGCTCCACACTTGACCAACATGATCCCGAACATGGTTTCTGAGTAAAAACTTTTTTAGATAGCAGATATTTATATAAAACAAACGAATACAAACTAATGAGCCAGATGCCAAGGGTCAGTACACACATATGCACATGGTTAGCACTGTGCCAACTCTGCAAACCACGCCGAGCTGATGAGGAATGTCACATTGATTTGATTATGTGGTTTCTGAGGCAGAGGAATCTCTGAGGTGCATGTCAAGTTTGAATCTTTGGTCATGAATTCTATTAGTGGCTCAAAATTAAGCCAAACATCTGCGATATATTTGCATAGAAGGCACTGTAATAAGTCCGAGTTGAGGCTCAAGTTCTGAAACGCGAGTCCATGTCTTAGGTTTTGAGGTGCAAGCCCAAGTCTCAGGTCTCTGAGTTACAAGTCCTGAGTCTCTGAGAAGCGAGTCAGAATGAACTTCCAAGTCTCTGAGGAATGCATCCAAATCCAGACCTGAGTCTCTGAGGAGTGAGTCCAAGTCAAGCTCTGAGTCTTTGAGGAGAGAGTCAGCGTCAAATCGCTAGTCCCCGAGGATTGTTTCGGAGGCAGGTCCAGAGTCTCTGACGTGCAAGTCCAAGTGAAGTCCAAATTCTCTGAGGTGTGTGTCAGAGTCAAGTCCCATGACTCTGAGGTGTAAGTTGGAGTTAAGTCCTGAAAGTCTGAGGAGTGTGTCTGAGTCAAGTCCAGAGACTCCGAGGAGTGCACCTGAGTCAGGTCCAAAGTCCCTGAGGAGTGTGTCCAAGTCAAGTCCAGAGTGTCTGAGGTGCAAGTCAAGGTCAAGTCGAGAGTCTCTGGGGTGTGAGTCTGAGTCAATCTTGTCTCCAAGATGGAATCTTGAGTCTCTGAGGTACAGTACCAAGCTGAGTCTCTGGAAACTCTGCAATTGTGAACTTTACATATATTTCAAAATTAATCCAAATCTGCTACCATATTTATGAAGAATGCACTGGAATGAATCTGAGTCCAGAGGTGCAAGTCAAAGTCAAATCTTGAATTGAGCAAGTCACACACACTAGCATCAGAGCTCAAGAGCAAAATACAAGCAAGCACTGGACATCAAACCAACAGACCAGATGTCTTCCCTAACCTCACCTGTACGAGGTAAGAAGAAAACAGGTCCCTAAACTATTCCTTTATAGTTTCCTCTATAAGGCTATGCTTCCAGCTCAAAGAGGCCAGTTCAGTGTCCAGCGTCAGTCTTCCTGATACACGTATGATTGGTGGAGACTGACGTGTGAGAGCTATTCATTTTCCATGTCATGAATACTGCATGCCAAAGGCAGCATGACTGACATGGGGCATTATGACAGGATGTTATACATGAGGACGTGGACATATGGTGCTTATCGTGAGTCGTGGGCTACAGATTGTAACACAGCCATCTCAGCTGAGTGTGTCATCAGTCATGAGACCTGCCCCAACGTACGAAGCCCAAACTGCCATTTAGTTTCAGAAAACACAAAGCATCTTTATCCCGCTCTGTAATTGATGGCTAGAACTAAACGAATTACAAAAAGTAAAGCCATTTTTAAAATCTGAATTGCTTTGATTTACACTGAGCTGAAGGGGGCATGTTTGCTTGGACTGAGTTTAAAGGGATCATAAGTCTTTCCCCTTTGGGTGGGCTGAATTAATAATGCATGCTTTTTAACACATGATCAATGTGGTTATGAAATACTTTGGTGTAAATGATTGGCGGCTGTGCCATGTGGTTTCTGACACTGTTTGACATGCTGCTATTTATAAAAATGGACAAAAATACAGTTCAGGCTCTGTTTTAGCTACACACTGCCATTTTTTATAGGAAACAGCTGAAGGGAATCCTCTGAGTCTTCCAGGCTTTCAGAGAAGGCCTAATAGTTTCATAGAAATAATAATAAAGATATGTACTAATGAAAACATATGTCTAATTTTTTCGTTTATTTTTATTTATTAGATAAGCATCAACATGCTTGTTGTCATGCATTTGCTGTTGCTTCTAAATGTGACCACAGAAGTGTCAATGCCAGTGCAAAGTGGGCCGGCATGAGAATAAATCAGTCAAGAGTCAAAAATTCTGTCAATCTATAGTTCTGAACCAAACGTGAGAATACGCTGATGTGGTTTTAGTTCACTTAAACATTTTGGAAAACATGAAGAAATAAAGCCGACCTATTCATCTGTGAAACATGGTGGAGGTAGTGTCATGCAGAGCCACAATGGAACTTGATCCATCATCACTACTGATGATCTGACGGCCAACAGCAGCTTTAGTGTGAATTCTGAACTTCTTACCTGCTCAAATCAAACCAAATAACAACATGTTAACGTCCGTTGGACGATGTTTCATCTGGCAGGAACAAAATAACTACAGTGTTCTTATAAGCCAAGAGATGGAACGTGAATCCAGAAGCCACTTTGATAGAGAGCAGCAGAACCTTATAGGCTTTCAGAGAAGGCCTAATATTCTCAGTGAAATATAATAAATATTTATATTCATGATGATATTTATAAGACATTTACTAATAAAAATACATATCATTTTAGTTCATTTTTATTTATTATATAAGCATCAACATGCCTGTTATTCACAGACTCAGCAATATTGTAGTATAAATGATCGTTTGTTATTTTGGAAGGTCCAGTGGAAACAGCCATTGGAAGCTCTCCCATTGGTTAGGACTTTAGAAGCTGGACTGTAGGCCTTACATGTCAAATTAAGACCAACTTTTCAAGGTGTTGGATAAATCACCAACTACAAATCAGACCAGATGTTAAAATGGGTAAACAGAAGGAGCTCTCGGCCTCTTTACTGACGGACTCACTGCAAAACTGCTACAAGTTAAAAGAAAGTCACGTATCTCCATTTGTATTTTGACATATTTACTTTATCCTTCACATTGTGTGAAATATCATGATGAATATAACAGAAATGTTCCAACATCACTTGGAATAAATCACCTTTACATGAACTCGCATTGAAAGTTGAGAACTTTTTATTTCCTTTTGTAAAGTTTCTGTTTTGGATGTTTTTGCTTGGATAGTAATGACATGTTGAAATCTGACCCAGCTGCCAATAAAACATGTCTTTTACAAGCTTTAAACGTTTGTTTAATGTTTGATTTAGATTGGCCAAAATACGTTTCTGTGAATTGCCATTAGCTTAAGGCTAACACATCAGTGTTGGGCTCTAAGTGAAATCAGCACTATTAAGAGTTTTTCTTCTTCCTGGTTTTTAATCAGCCACTGCATGATAGTAAAAGCCATTAGTGTCAGAAAGCAAATACACCAGCCGACTTCAAAATAAGAGTGGGATTATTTAGGAGTGCAGTTTGTGCGATGCTAATTGGTGGGTGTGCTTTACTCCACTGCTGGTTGGCTGTTGGCCCTGTAGGCCCAGTACAAGACTAAAGCAGTATCTGATATGTCTTGGCTGATTGGCTGCATCGGGGGGAAGGGGAACATGTGTAACTTAGATTTTTTGCTGTAAGAAATTCAGCAGCCGCTCCAAAACAATAACAGTAATGGTTATAAAAAAAGTCACTGATTTTTTAAAACCTACTACTTTAGCGTGGTGAAGAGGGTGGCGTACCAGCTGGCATGCCTACTAAAACAAGCCCATTTTCATATTATTTTCCGCTAAGGAAATTAATGAAAATGCATCACATCAAGAGTGGTACTAGAGACATAAAGTGCTTGGCAGAGAAATGTTCTCTCCTCTGCATGGCTCAGTGCCTCTGCTGTGGGTAACATTTGCATACTGCACCTCTGTGGAACAAAACAGCTGTCAGTGTGGCTTTACTTTCCCTCACCCACACTGCTGTCATCCCTCTCTCTCTCTCTCGCTCTCTCTCTCTCTCGCTCTCTCTCTCTCTCTCTCTCTCTCTGTCTCTCTCTGCCTCTCTCTCTCTCTCTCTCTCTCTCTCTCTCTCTCTGTCTCTCTCTCTCTCTCTCTCTCTCTCTGCCTCTCTCTCTCTCTCTCTCTCTCTCTGTCTCTCTCTGTCTCTCTCTCTCTCTCTCTCTCTCTCTGTCTCTCTCTCTGTCTCTCTCTCTCTGTCTCTCTCTCTCTCTCTCTCTCTCTCTCTGTCTGTCTCTCTTCTCTCTCTCTCTCTCTCTCTCTCTCTCTCTGTCTCTCTCTCTCTCTCTCTCTCTCTCTCTGTGTCTCTCTCTCTCTTTCTCTCTCTGTCTCTGTCTGTCTCGGTCTGTCTGTTTCTCTCTCTCTCTGTCTCTCTGTGTCTGTGTGTCTTTCTGTGTCTCTCTCTCTCTGTCTCTCTCTCTCTCTGTCTGTCTGTCTCTCTCTCTGTCTGTCTGTCTCTCTCTCTCTCTGTCTCTCTCTCTCTCTCTCTCTCTCTGTCTCTCTCTCTCTCTCTCTGTCTCTCTCTCTCTGTCTCTCTCTCTCTCTCTCTCTCTCTCTCTGTCTCTCTCTCTCTCTCTCTGTGTCTCTCTGTCTCTGTCTGTCTCGGTCTGTCTGTTTCTCTCTCTCTCTCTGTCTCTGTCTGTCTCGGTCTGTCTGTTTCTCTCTCTCTCTGTCTCTCTCTCTCTCTCTCTCTCTCTCTCTCTCTCTCTCTCTCTCTCTCTCTCTCTCTCTCTCTCTCTACTGTACCTGCAATCTGGGATTATGCACACAGACACATATAGGATTCTCTCTCTGGCTGTGCTTTGACACTAAACTCAGACCATTTAGCTTTACATTCACACCAAGTAACTACCACTGTTACTGAGCAATAGGACGCAGTCAGTAATCCTAGCCTATATGCTTTCTGTAGATGTTTACATGTAACGTTTCCTAGGGCACACATGCATTTGTGATGCTTCAAATACAATGTATCCCATGGACCGAGGGCAGTGGGGATATTTGTTATGGCTCTGTATTCCAGCAAAAAAAAAAACAATAAGCCCAAGACTCTGGGGTCAAATGTGAAGAATGTCGGCTTTAATGTATGGATATATATTGGTTAAACAGTATAGAAATCACAGCTCCTTAAACAGTTTACTGTAGCAATACTAATTGGACAACTGGCTGTTGAAGTATTTGTTGGCCAGCTGTGTTTGTTGGGCATTGCATCATTCACTCATGCACAAGAGAGCTAACACAAGGTCCAGGGTCAGTTCTGGGTGCACCATCTGCATCTGCTGATGCTTCTAAATATGACCACAGAAGTGTTAACGCCAGTGCAAAGTAGGCCATCATGAGGCTGAAAAATAGGTTTTTATCTCTTGACTGATTTTATTTCTGAGGTGTGTCAAAATCTATAGTTTCGACCAAAAAGTAAGAATACACTGACGTGGTTTTAAACATATATAAAATGCCTGTAGAGGTCTCGGACAACACCGAATCTGGACCAGAGTGATAGAATTGGGAAAATATGAAGAAATAAAGCCAACATAGTCATCTGTGAACCATGGTGGAGGTAGTGTCAAGCAGAGCCACAATGGAACTTGATCGGTCATCTTTACCAATGATCTGACAGACAACAGCAGCTTACGGATGAAATCTGAACGCCCATTGGATGAAGGTTCATCTGGCAGGAAGAAAATAACTCCAGTGTTCTGTATGGGTCACAGATATCAGGCAGTCAGCGATTCAGGATGCTCCAGGTCTGGGTTGCACCAGGTTTGCATCAGTTTATACATAAATTTGTGTGTAAACTCTTTACTGATTCCCCAGTCACACTAGATGGTTTCAGACTATCTTCTTCTTCTTCTTCTTCTTTCGGCTTCTCCCTTTAGGGGTCACCACAGCAGATCATCTGCCTCCATCTCGCCCTATCCACTGCCTCCTCTACTTTCACACCAACCATCTCCATGTCCACCTTCACTACATCCATAAACCTTCTCTGAGCTCTACCTCTTCTCCTTCTGCCCGGCAGCTCCATCTCCAACATTCTTTGCCCAATATATCCACTATTCCTCCTCAACACATGTCCAAACCATCTCAACCTGGCCTCTCTGGCTTTATCTCCAAACTGCTCCACCTTCACTGTCCCTCTGATCTGCTCATTTCTAATCTTGTCCATCCTTGTCACTCCCAACGAAAATGGTTGCACCGTAAATCCGTAAGTCATGTCTTAACTAGTAACAAGTAACTAATGCATACGTCGCTTTAACATGCTGGTAACCTGTTCAGAACCAATCAGTAAACCTGCTGCCATGGAAACACAACGGCAAAACAATATCCAGCACAGAAGGGAACGATGTGTACAGGTTCAGCTGAATCAACTGATGATGTAAAGCCGCTGTCTGTTTATTCTTTTTAAACAGCGGTTTCTGGCGGACCGACCAGCAGCCTCAGTTTCTCCATTCGTGCAGCTGCTGAGTCTCACTGGGCTGAAGCTGCAGGTGTTTAACTTCACGCTCGGAGTTTAAACCCGGGTGACAATACAGCTGTAAGTAAAATTGCAGAGGACAGTTAGAAGTTTCTGTTAGGCTTTTTGTGATTATTTGCCTTGACGTTCCCTCTTGCAACGACTGAACGTCTAGCAAAATTTCAAAATAATGTTTTTGCATAACAGCACCAGCAACCGCAGCGTCGGCCAAGAAAGCAGACAGAAAACTAATTTCTTGACTGAACCGAAATCGAGCATCAGCATCCACATCGTGGTTATCTAAAGGTTGTAGCCTGTCTCTTAACACCGGACGGCGAAAGTCATTCCTGTCACCCAGCTAGAGTTTAGTTTTTTAGAATTTACAACCATTTGTCTCCGTGTTCTGCACACTGTGAAATTTAACCCGTCCGTGCAGTGAAACACCCACAGACACACTAGTGAGCACACACACACTAGGGGGCAGTGAGCACACTTGCCCGGAGCGGTGGGCAGCCCTATCCACAGCACCCGGGGAGCAGTTGGGGGTTAGGTGTCTTGCTCAAGGGCACCTCAGTCATGGACTGTCAGCCAAGGGGATCGAACCGGCGACCTTCCAGTCACAGGGCTGGTTCCCTAACCTCCAGCCCACGACTGCCCCTAGAAGTGCTCCAAACGAGTCGTACTTTGTCTGCCATGGGCGCAGTGAGTACTGCTGTGGCCCCACAGCTAGGAGGGCCTGGGTTCGATTCCCCGACCGGGCGACTTCTCTGAGTGGAGCATGTTTCACCCTGTGTCCACGTGGGTTTCCTACAGGTTCCTCCCACAGTCCGTAGACATGCGGTCAGGCCAACTGGACACCCTAGGTGTGAGTGTGTGTGTGAATGACCCAGAAGGATCTAGAGTTTCATCGCAACTCACACCTGCTCTATGAGCCCCCCATACAAACTAATGTGTGTTGCAACCGGTGTTGATTTAGTAATGCGTAAACCAGAACTTGGTAAACACTAATGTTTGAACCACAGATGACCACAGAACCAACTAGCCTATGTTTGAGCCACAGATGACCATTTTATGTAACATTTAGGGGGATTTGCACACGCCGCTACCAGCATCTATGCATTGACAGCAAGTCTTTCACTTATTAAACCACAATCTCTAGAGTTTGTGACACAGAGGCCTTGGCTGTGCTAGTGTTAGATGCAGTGTAGACGTTTCTGAACATCCAGACTAGATTTCAAATCGTTTTAAGCTTGAAATAGTAACAATAAAAGGAGACAGAAATATTTTCCTGGGCATTCATTTACTTGCTCAAAGGCACAACAACAGCACTGAGAGATCATGTTACTTAAATTCAAAGGCAGAATTAACCATTTTCCCCAGGCATACCATGAAATGAGGGGTCTCGGTAGGAAGGGCTGCGATTCGTATGTGATTCATCCAATATAGACACAAATAGCCTTGAAATAAAGCTGATATTCTTCCCTTGAATCTTATAATGCCTGTTTTATTTCGAATCCCATGTGCTGAAATACAGAGCCAGCAAGAAATGTCATTACAAATTCAGCAGTGCTCTTTTTCTGATTGATTAGTTCCTAAACTTGCACGTATCGCCAACTCGAATAGCTGCAGGATTGTTATAGTGAATCTACACTCAGAGAAGTTTCAGAGCTCCATCCGCATCAATGCTTGATGTATTCAGCTTGAGCTGTTTTTGATTTTTCCAGGCATAAAACTATGTTCTCCAACCATCACGTCTTCCTCCTGACAACTGGCTTTCCAAATTAAGTATTCATAACCCGTAGGAAAAGGTACAGCAGCTGAGCAGTTTTATATAACTTTAGCTGTGGGCTGTTAATATTAGCATGTTAAAGCGCTTTTTTCCGCAGTTATTATTCTCTTTACCCAGGGGTTGGCCCTGTGTATCAGCTCTCCAACAACAACGTGTCTAATTACGTGTAATTAAGCCCAAGCTTTTTGGAGAGCGATCTCTTATTCCCTTTATTGTATTACAAATGGGACTGTTACGTCCTAACAAGCATGGCTCATCACTTCGAAATCAGGTTGCAGAGAGCCTTTCCAAATCATAGGCCCCTTGTTAAATGTCTCTGAAAGGTCATTAAGACACTTTAGACCCATTTTTTGTTTAATGATTAGGAGACGAAGATAGTTTTATATATTTAGTCTGAGTGGTTAAATGATTGCACTGTGCACTTTAGTGTTAGTAACTAGATCTTTTCTACCAGTGCTCCTTTAGGGCTTCTCTCTCTCTCCCTGTGTCTCTCTCTCTCTCTCTCTCTCTCTCTCTCTCGGATTTGATGACGTAGCTAAGTCGTAGTAGATAGCAGCCCCTGAAGGGGCCTACAAAACGGTGCTGGTACTGGATTAATGTTTCAGCCATGGTAAACACGGTTTCAGATTTAGATCATTGTTCTTCAAGGGCCTTGAGGGTTCCCGTCTGCTGTCCACCCGATTGACACTCATCAGGGGCTTGGACTCGGGCTTCTGCTGCCAGTCACAAAAACCCCCACTATACAAGAACATTAGAATTTAATCAAACTCAATACTCGATTAATCCAAACATAATCAACAGCCCTACGTCTCAGTTCCCCATGAAATGTCTACAGAATCTGGCGGCATGTTACATAATAGAATATGGTTACATAACTATGCCATGTCACGGCACATGTCACATGACAAATTTTGCTCATTAACGTAATAGTCATGTTACAATCAGCTGATGTCATGTCAGCTTCATACTAGTTGGCCATCATGACATCTAACCTTATGATATCTCTCATGACAATTACTGCTAATGAAAACATGACACTGGTATTGATGGACAGCAGGTCTTTTGACATGTTTATGGCTTGATCATGTCAATGAAGGAAAGGTTTCAAGGCAAGTGTTGCCCAGAACATTTCAGAGGACTAACATGAGTCCCTGTCCTGTCCTTCAGCCTCACGCAGTAGCACATCTCCCTCGACACCTGCTGCATTCTGCCTGCGCTCTCTGCTATTAGCAAATGGGAAATTAGAGATGCAAGTCAAGTTGTAATCATTTGAAGTGAAAACCATCAGATAAACAAATGTGGCAGGAAACGAGGTCAGTGCATAAATTTGCTGAACCTTACAATAAATGCAAACGGCGAGGGGAGGGGTCCAACATCCTCCCCTCTCGATAGAAATCAGTCATTAGGGACTTTAAAATAGGCTGTAAATAAGAATGATGTGCATGTGGGCTAGTGAAAAACATTTAAAAATAAATAAATAACCCTCATCTACTCTGTGCACATTTGCATTTTTATTTTGAGCGGTGCACATTTTATTTATTTATTTATTTTTTTTCGTTTTCTTCATTTTATGGCGAAGTTATTGCTTTACATGGTACTTGGGTCGCTGAGTTATGAATTGTAATGTACCGGCTGAATGAAGCTGCAAAACATTCTTAGAAGCTCTCCATAAATGCAGGATTACTTTGCTCGGAAACTGTAATGGACAATAAATCTGTCCATTTTTCTCCCTATGGGAATTCCCATGTGCAGACTGACCCACAAATCGCAGATCCAGGGATAGCCAAGCCAAGGACGGCCCAGAGCGCAGAGCCAGTGAACTCCTGAGGCATTGATAGGTGGCAGAGCCAGTCAAGGTGGCATTGACTGGGGAGACGAGCAGCTTGTGACTTGATTACAATGTGTTGCTGCTTTGTTGTTCCACTGCTGTCCGACCCATTGGTCAAGAACTTAACCTGTACGACCCAGAGGCCGGGATCAATGCTGAATGGATTTCCTCTCTCGCTCATTTAGAGGAGGTGAAGGACGTAACTGACTGCTGACCCACTGGATATGCTGTGCAATCCAAGCGATGGATGTGATCACGTGGCTGAGGCCTGGTGGTTAGCAGCGCTTGAGGAGGCCTCGAGAAGGTGCTGGTACTGTATACATATCATTTATATTAGAATATTAAGTTTAGATTGTTGTTCATTGAGAAAATCCTAATCTTTCTTTCGGATTAAAGAATGCGGTCCATGAATGAGCTTATTTCCATAACGGGCTGTCCTTTAGGCCTGTTTGCCTGTTTTTAAAGCAAACCAATAATGCTTTCGCCAAAGGCTGGTGTAAATGTGGAAGTGCCAAATCAAGCAGTTACCGCGCGATTAAATGAGGTTTTTCAGCCTATATCTAAAGGCTAAGGGGCAGATTCACTGAAAAATGCCACAGTTTTAAACAGGTTGTGCTGGCCAAGGCGGCCAATTTGGCATAGTATTCAGTAAAAAACCTGTCTGTGTAAATGTACCACTGTAAAAAATATTATCACCATGTCCTTCCTGTACGGAAACCTGCTTCCACCAGATAAGACAGATGAATTGTTGTTTGATTGTAATTTTAGTTTTCAGGTTTTTTTTCTCTTTCTCAAAATAAAGGCTTGTTTTTAGTGATAACAGTCAGTAATGACTCATTTTCTCATTTTGAGTATGTTGAAGTAATGAGTACAATATTTCTAGACAACTACGAGAGCACTGAGAAAGCTGGGTTAACGTTAGTTAATATTTCTCTGTCCTTGCTCAGAAAGAAGAGACTCATAATGCAGGTTGGTAAACATTTAGCGGGATAGTGACCTGCGTTACGGGAGAGTGTAGTGTCCTCAAAATGACTCTGTAGTTCCATAATGAGAGAAAAACATACTACATAATGAAATACATCATTTTTAGTAGATGGATTTCAGTCGTTGCCACTTTTAATGGCTAATATCATATCACAATGTCAGGGTCATGCTTCATTTGTCGTTTCTTTGTAGTCCATTCACAAACAATTTGTTGGCATGAAACCCAGTAACAACCTTATATGGTACGGAAATAAACAGTAGCATTTATTAGCTGGCTTGGCTAAAAGTTAACACTAATAAAAACTTAAAATCTATAGAAAGGCTCACTTTTAAACATAAAGATTAAGCTAGCTAACGACGTTTAATGCATGGAATCATCACCCTTCACACCAGGAGTCTTTAATTAAAGTTCAGTAAGACCCAGTTACAGAAAAGTTCCTCAAGCGAAGGTCCAGAACATCATAACGTCTTGAGCCGTGACTCAGAGCCATGCACTGTTTACTGAAGTAAAGTCGGAAAATCAGCATCTTATACTGTCGACAGCTGAACATCAGATCAAATAAAGTCCAGTTGGGTCAGATTTCAACAACATTACTGAATATCAGATCAAATAAAGTCCAGTTCGGTCAGATTTCACCAACATTTACTGAACATCAGATCAAATAAAGTCCAGTTCGGTCAGATTTCACCAACATTTACTGAACATCAGATCAAATAAAGTCCAGTTCGGTCAGATTTCACCAACATTTACTGAACATCAGATCAAATAAAGTCCAGTTCGGTCAGATTTCAACAACATTACTGAATATCAGATCAAATAAAGTCCAGTTCGGTCAGATTTCAACAACATTACTGAATATCAGATCAAATAAAGTCCAGTTCGGTCAGATTTCACCAACATTTACTGAACATCAGATCAAATAAAGTCCAGTTCGGTCAGATTTCACCAACATTTACTGAACATCAGATCAAATAAAGTCCAGTTCGGTCAGATTTCAACAACATTTACTGAACATCAGATCAAATAAAGTCCAGTTCGGTCAGATTTCACCAACATTTACTGAACATCAGATCAAATAAAGTCCAGTTCGGTCAGATTTCAACAACATTACTGAATATCAGATCAAATAAAGTCCAGTTCGGTCAGATTTCACCAACATTTACTGAACATCAGATCAAATAAAGTCCAGTTCGGTCAGATTTCAACAACATTTACTGAACATCAGATCAAATAAAGTCCAGTTCGGTCAGATTTCAACAACATTTACTGAACATCAGATCAAATAAAGTCCAGTTCGGTCAGATTTCACCACCATTTACTGAACATCAGATCAAATAAAGTCCAGTTCGGTCAGATTTCACCAACATTTACTGAACATCAGACCAAATAAAGTCCAGTTCGGTCAGATTTCACCAACATTTACTGAACATCAGATCAAATAAAGTCCAGTTCGGTCAAATTTCAACAACATTTACTGTCAGTTTCCTCTTTTTAGATCAGGTCATGTGGAATAACTTCCCTCTGACTCACTTTCTTCTCTGACTGCTGTTTCTCTCCTCGTCCCTCCCCTGTGTGGCGTCACTCACTCGAGTCTCAGAGCTCATCGTAATGCACTGATCTGATTGGCTGAGCAGCGTCACGTGTGATATAAAGGTAAAGGCAAGAAAAGCTGCAGCAGTTAAAACAGGACCACCCCATCCAAATTAAATAATTCTCCATAATAGCAGTTATAGGTCCAGGTCTGTATAGGACAGCATATAGGTCAAGACTTGGACGGTGGTCCACCTATTAGTGACCTCTGCTATACGCTGTTGTTCTTTCAGGATCAGTTAGTGCTCAGTGATGTTTACCTAACAGGTGGTAGTGCTAGCTACTTTCTACAGTTGTTTTCTGTCATTTTGGCCAGTATAAGTCAGTAATTAGAATTGCTGTCTGGCAGTAGAACCCTTTCAGCAATATCCGTTCCATATGTCCATTCATACTTATAGTGTTATTGGGTCATAATATCCCTTTGTAGCTGTTAATCTTGTGAAGGCCCAAAGCACGTGGGGGGTCCAGCGCAGGGGGTCCAGTTCCTATTCTGTTTTAAAGAATGAATTTTTTAAAAATGAGTTTCGCCTTAGTTCTTAATCTGAAATTAAAGCCATGATCAAATAAGATGTGTGACAGCATAAAAGACTCTCTTTAAACAAGAGGTCAGTGCTTTCAAGCAAAGGGAGGGCATGTTGAACACAGAGGGCCGCTGCCTGATTAGCAGTGCGTGGTTCTCTGTGTACAAGACACCGCTTAACTGATGACAGTGCTCAGCATGACACTTCAGATCCAGACCTCTCAAACGCTTATCTTGCTTTGGCAATGAAGCACAGTTTGCTCTCATGCCCCCTGTGGTTCTTAGAGGTTAGTGACAAAGCGTTTCATGGGTGCATTAAGTTTGCATTCTGCAGTCTTGTGTGGCAGTTAATTGTGATGGGTCTATTTTATTGGAATTGCATTTTTCAGCCAGTGGTTTATGAACAGATGAACGGCTTTGAATGCTTATGAGAAACTTTTAGTTCAATAAAATACTTGGTAACAGCTTCTACGAATGTCACATTTGTAAGCATCTATAAATACATTTATAACATGGTATAATGCATTCATGGTCTTAAATATTTATAAAAATGAATTACACTGAATTACACTTTATAGCCATGTGTATTATACATTATGAATTGTTAATATAATGTCTTATAAGTAGTGTTAATAACATGTTATAGTGTCAGTCCCAGTGTGGAGTTTAAAGTAAAGACAGATATAAAGTTTATTTGCTGAGATTTCCAGTGTTTTATTCCTCAGCGCTGGAGCTGTTAGAGCTGCATCTTCAGTCCTGAATGTTCAGACGCTCCAAACCGGCCGTCCAGCCTAGAATCACTGCTACAGTGAGCTTCTCTTACCCAGCGTCCCACTTTAAACACTACATTACATCACAGCAAACCAGGTACCCATCAGCCCCTCCCCTGAACCCCCTCTGACATCACACTGAGCGTGAAGTCGCTGTGGAGTGAAGGCCTGGAGGGGTGAGATAGTCGAGCGCTGTCATTGTAATTTGTTCCCTCACTGGTTCTAACGGTAAGCTCTAGAACCCTTCACTCTATAACACTACAGTACAGTACAGTACAGTAATGCTGAGTTCTGCTGGCGTTCTATTGGATATGCAGTTTTAAGTCAGTGCCAGTCTAACGGTGGTGCGCATTAACGGTGGTGCACATTAACGGTGGTGCACATTAACAGTGGTGCACATTAACAGTGGTGCACATTAACTGGGGTGAACATTAACGATGGTGTACATTGACAGTAGTGCACATTAACTGGGGTGAACATTAACGGTGGTGTACATTAACGGTGGTGAACATTAACGGTGGTGAACATTAACGGTGGTGAACATTGACAGTGGTGCACATTAACAGTGGTGAACATTTAACAGTGGTGCACATTAACAGTGGTGAACATTAACGGTGGTGAACATTAACGGTGGGGAACATTAACGGTGGGGCACATTAACAGTGGTGAACATTAACGGTGGTGAACATTAACGGTGGTGCACATTAACAGTGGTGAACATTAACGGTGGTGAACATTAACAGTGGTGCACATTAACAGTGGTGCACATTAACGGTGGTGAACATTAACGGTGGTGAACATTAACGGTGGTGAACATTAACGGTGGTGAACATTGACAGTGGTGCACATTAACAGTGGTGAACATTTAACAGTGGTGCACATTAACAGTGGTGAACATTAACGGTGGTGAACATTAACGGTGGGGAACATTAACAGTGGTGAACATTAACGGTGGGGCACATTAACAGTGGTGAACATTAACGGTGGTGAACATTAACGGTGGTGCACATTAACGGTGGTGAACATTAACGGTGGTGAACATTAACAGTGGTGAACATTAACAGTGGTGCACATTAACGGTGGTGAACATTAACGGTGGTGAACATTAACGGTGGTGAACATTAACGGTGGTGCACATTAACAGTGGTGAACATTTAACAGTGGTGCACATTAACGGTGGTGAACATTAACGGTGGTGAACATTAACGGTGGGGAACATTAACAGTGGTGAACATTAACGGTGGGGCACATTAACAGTGGTGAACATTAACGGTGGTGAACATTAACGGTGGTGCACATTAACGGTGGTGAACATTAACGGTGGTGAACATTAACAGTGGTGAACATTAACAGTGGTGCACATTAACGGTGGTGAACATTAACGGTGGTGAACATTAACGGTGGTGAACATTAACGGTGGTGAACATTAACAGTGGTGCACATTAACAGTGGTGAACATTTAACAGTGGTGCACATTAACGGTGGTGAACATTAACGGTGGTGAACATTAACGGTGGGGAACATTAACAGTGGTGAACATTAACGGTGGGGCACATTAACAGTGGTGAACATTAACGGTGGTGAACATTAACGGTGGTGCACATTAACGGTGGTGAACATTAACGGTGGTGAACATTAACGGTGGTGAACATTAACAGTGGTGCACATTAACGGTGGTGAACATTAACGGTGGTGAACATTAACGGTGGTGAACATTAACGGTGGTGCACATTAACAGTGGTGCACATTAACGGTGGTGAACATTAACGGTGGTGCACATTAACGGTGGTGAACATTAACGGTGGTGCACATTAACGGTGGTGAACATTAACGGTGGTGAACATTAACGGTGGTGCACATTAACAGTGGTGAACATTAACAGTGCTGAACATTAACAGTGGTGAACATTAACGGTGGTGCACATTAACAGTGGTGAACATTAACAGTGGTGCACATTAACGGTGGTGAACATTAACGGTGGTGAACATTAACGGTGGTGCACATTAACGGTGGTGAACATTAACAGTGGTGAACATTAACGGTGGGGCACATTAACAGTGGTGAACATTAACGGTGGTGAACATTAACGGTGGTGCACATTAACGGTGGTGAACATTAACGGTGGTGAACATTAACGGTGGTGAACATTAACAGTGGTGCACATTAACGGTGGTGAACATTAACGGTGGTGAACATTAACGGTGGTGAACATTAACGGTGGTGCACATTAACGGTGGTGAACATTAACGGTGGTGCACATTAACGGTGGTGAACATTAACGGTGGTGCACATTAACGGTGGTGAACATTAACGGTGGTGAACATTAACGGTGGTGCACATTAACAGTGGTGAACATTAACAGTGCTGAACATTAACAGTGGTGAACATTAACGGTGGTGCACATTAACAGTGGTGAACATTAACAGTGGTGCACATTAACGGTGGTGAACATTAACGGTGGTGAACATTAACGGTGGTGCACATTAACGGTGGTGAACATTAACACTGGTGAACATTAACAGTGGTGAACATTAACAGTGGTGCACATTAACAGTGGTGAACATTAACAGTGGTGAACATTGACTTTCCCACATTGGGTGAAACTCTGATGTTGCTCTAGTTTAAACTCTGACATTTGAAGCCTGTAATGAGCTTATTGTGTTTTAGTGTTTCAGTAAATCCTTCAGTAAATTCTTCAACTTGAAGCCTCAGTCTGAACCCTGGAGGAGGCTTTAGTCCAGCACGCTCCGCTTTACTCAGAGAGGACTAATACAGCTTATGAGCTCTTATAGTGTTATGAGCAGTACTTATAATGGATTATATAAACAATTCCTAATGCATAATAAGCATGACTATAATGATTATAAAATGTAATGCATTTTTGTAAATATTTACAGCAATGTTTATGATGACTTGAATGCATTATAACACGTCATGAATGTGTTTATAGATGCTTACAAATATGACATTCATATAAAGTGCTGCCATATATTTTATTGGAATTGCATTTTTTAGCCAACCGTTTACGAACAGATGGCTTTGAATTCTTATGAAAAACTTATAATATATAAAATATTCTGTGACACCAAAGATGATCAGAAAGATCTGAAGATGCTAGATGCTCCTATATGGCATTTGGCAAATACACAGAAGGGGCCAGGCCTTTCAGCAGAATGCTAGTTAATTCCCTTTCTGCAGAAGCACCATGATCCCTTTCCCTCCCGCTTTACGCGATTTGAGTTTTATGTCCCATCTGTTGTGACACATTTGTCACTCTGTATAACAAAGTGTCACTGCCCAGTGGGAACAATGCGCTGATTGATCCTGAAATGATGACGAGCTGGTGATTCAAGCACACAGCTTGAGCGCTGAACTGCGGTGGCTTTGTGAAACGGTGGGGATTATTTACACCTTCATCAGGCTCTAACCACGGCTTTGATCACTCTCAAAAAGGGGAGGTACCAAGATGGATCTGGAGTGAAGTGAAATGGCTCGCTGCTGGACAGAAACCCCTCTCTGATGTCTTAACATGGGATGGCACCCAGAATCAGAATGGGAAAATGCTGAAAAGGCTGAATGGGGTATCGGAGGACAAACCAGTCTGACTCAGTTCTTTATCAAATCTGTCATAGAACTGCTTGTAGAGCAACATGAGATGAAGTGAAGTAAAGTAGGTCATGTAATAACTACAGTGGAATCGAGTAGGCTAACGCTGACAGATGTGATATTGTAGTCAGAAGACGTGTCTGGGGGCAACGTCTTAGACTTGGTGCTGGATTGCAGCGCTAACAAGGCTGCACTTCCTCTAAAACAACCAAATGTCTTTAATCCATAACATCTGGAGTGCAATCGAAACCAGCTGACTGGTGTAACTCTGTCAATAGCAAACAGAGCTACCTAAAAAATATACTTACTGCACATGTAATATCAGGCAGAACGTTCTGACCACCTCCTTGTTTCTACCCTCACTGTCCACTTTATCAGCTCCACTGACCGTATAGCTGCACTCTGTAGTTCTACAGTTACAGACTGTAGTCCATCTGTTTCTCTGATACTCTGTTACCCTGTTCTTCAGTGGTCAGGACCCCCATGGACCCTCACAGAGCAGCTACTGTTTGGGTGGTGGATCATTCTCAGCACTGCAGTGACACTGACGTGGTGGTGGTGTGGTAGTGTGTGTTGCGCTGGTGCGAGTGGATCGCTGGAGACACAGCAGTGCTGCTGGAGTTTTTAAACACTGTGTCCACTCACTGTCCACTCTATTAGACACTCCTACCTTGTTGGTCCACCTTGTAGATGTAAAGTTAGAGACGACAGCTCATCTGCTGCTGCACAGTTTGTGTTGGTCATCCTCTGGTCCTTCATCAGTGGTCACAGGACGCTGCCCACAGGACGCTGCCCACAGGACGCTGCCCACAGGACGCTGCCCACAGGACTCTGTTTGCTGGATATTTTTGGTTGGTGGACTATTCTCAGTCCAGCAGCGACACTGAGGTGTTTAAAAACTCCAGCAGCACTGCTGTGTCTGATCCACTCACACCAGCACAACACACACTAACACACCACCACCAGTCAGTGTCACTGCAGTGCTGAGAATGACCCACCACCCAAACAGTACCTGCTCTGTGAAGGTCCATGGGGGTCCTGACCACTGAAGAACAGGGTAACAGAGTATCAGAGAAACAGATGGACTACAGTCTGTAACTGTAGAACTACAGAGTGCAGCTATACGGTCAGTGGAGCTGATAAAGTGGACAGTGAGCGTAGAAACGAGGAGGTGGTCAGAATGTTATGCCTGACCGGTGAATATGTAGATGCTTAATTGGAGTTCCTGGTGGACTTTTCAGCCATGCTAACTTACATTACATCAATGAGTGAACAACCGGTTTGTTGTCTGTTAAATAGTGCTGACCACTGCACCACTGCCCTTTACACAAAGTGTTGGATGGGTTTCAAAATTTCACACTTAATTTGTTTCCAGTCTAATAAGTCTACGCTCCCACCGCTGTGCCACATCTGGCCCTGCGAGGCTAAATGATAAAATAAAGACTCAGTAGTTAGAATGAGGCACTTACTCCCATTTCCCAGGCCTGACCGCGCTTTAGTTACCGCCTATGAAAAGCTTCCTTATTTTTCCCTGTAGTTGCTTAGAGATCCCCATGCAACAAAATGAAAGCCGATTTTTTTAACTTAGGATGTCAAAAATAATAACGTTTTCTCACAATAATGACATATCTTGAAATAAATATATTCATTACAGCAAAATGAGTTAGCAGTTTTGAAAAAAAACATTTTGACAAATAATGTTGAGACAAAAGTGATAACAAACACACAGCTGCCTGAAAGAAATTACAAACAAGCATTTTTTCTCTAATTAAATTGTATGTGTGTTAATTACATGTGTTTTACTTCATTTGCATGAAAGTTCTTAGAAAACAATCTGCAAAACTGGTCACCCCAGTGGTGCATGTTCTCTGTAGACCATCAGTAATTAGTACTGGTGGACAGTAACTGAGTATCTGAGTAACTGAGTAACTGAGTAAATGTAATTAGTTTCTGTACTTTAGTATTTTTGGTGTATCTGTACTGAAGTTTCTCCGTTCTGGACTTTTTCCTTTCACTCCACTACATTTCAGAGTCTAATATCCGACTTTTTCCTCCTACATTTTGAGAAATCTGTCGTTCCTTTTGGTTTCTGTGTGTATAAAAACGTAACGTGTCAAAACGAAAGAAGCGCAAAGCCAGAGCACCAATCAGGGCCCAGCGGTCACTTTGTTTAGAGCTGGTTTTGACCTGTTGGTCATACCGACAGAATTCCTCTTTTAGTACTTTTACTTTATACTTAAGTACATTTGAAGGGAAATACTTTAGTACTTTTACTCAAGTGGAGGTCTAAAGGGAGGAACTTCTACTTTTACTGGAGGAATATTTTACCTTGGGGGTCTCGACTTTAACTCAAGTACGAGGTTTGTGTACTTCGTCCACAGCTGGTTATTAGTGCCTCTAATTGATATTTCTGCTTTTTGTTTTGTTTTTCAAATAAAAGCTACTTTCACTTGTTTTTAAAGAAAAATATGAGGCTCCAAGGCTTCAGTATTGATCTGAGACATAAATAGCGGTATCCTCCAGGGCCACCTCTGGTTTTAACTAGAAAGAATGCAGTAGTCCCACACTGGCTAATTGGAGATATGGATATGCTGGAGTAAAAATAGCTCCTGTTAAAGTGTATTACCTTGTAAGTCTACCTCCTGTGAGCCAGACAGGCTAATAGCTGATTACGACATCCTAAGAAGGTCATATTGAAACTTTCATTGGCTTTAGAAACTCAGGTGACTCTATAAGCTTGTTATGCATTAGCACGTCTGGAAATGGCCACAAATGGATTGTGTTAGTCAATGAATGGGCTTGAAGCATTAATTTGGCTGAAATAATAATCACTTGGCAAGTGTTTCAGTTATGTAATACATGTTTTTATATAGTATAGTGTATATTAAAAAAAATGAACCCTAACCATTCACAGAGATGTTTTCCATTGGACAGGGATGATGTGTATGTGTGTATATATCACTTGTATATATCACTTATCACTTGTAGGTAGTTTGACCAGAGGAGGACGGGTCCCCCCTGGTGAGCCTGGTTCCTCCCAAGGTTTCTTCCTCAGTTCTGAGGGAGTTTTTCCTTGCCACTGTTGCCCCTGGCTTGCCCACTGGGGGGTTTCTGTACATTCTTTCAGTCCTGTGGAAACTTTGTCTTTTCTGAAATCCTGTAAAGCTGCTTTGTGACAACATCCGTTGTAAAAAGCGCTACAAATAAATTTGATTTGATTTGATTTGATATATGTGTGTACGTGTGTGTGTGTGTGTGTGTGTGTGTGTGTATATACAGAAAGAGAGAGAGACAGAGAGAGAGAGAGAGAGAGAGAGAGGAGAGAGAGAGAGAGAGAGAAAGAGAGGAGAGAGAGAGAGAGACAGAGAGAGAGAGAGAGAGAGAGAGAGACAGAGAGAGAGAGAGAGAGAGAGAGAGAGAGAGAGAGAGAAAGAGAGGAGAGAGAGAGAGAGACAGAGAGAGAGAGAGAGACAGAGAGAGAGAGAGAGAGAGAGAGAGAGACAGAGACAGAGAGAGAGAGAGAGAGAGAGAGGGTAATTATCTATTAATTAAGTAATTAATTATTAATAATCTCATTGCGGGTAATTTCTGTAAAAGTGTTTCTGAGAAAACACTCTTACCTTTTGATGAAGTCCATGTAAAAAGATTTTGTTCCAAGCCAGTTTAGAGCATTTCTATTGGTCCATGCATCATTGATATGTTTGCCCAACATAAAGGACAACTGGTGTTCTGAAAGGATGTAGAAAATATCTGTGTATATACATTAAATAATCTCAAATCATACCAAAATTATGGACTGGTATCAGTTCCAAAGAACTGTTGTTGAATGTGGAGATTGTTGAGACCTGGGGAAATCTCAGATTTTATGATGCTCTAAATCACTTCTAAAGAATTGTGTGTAAGTTTGAGACTTCATGATGGGCTGAGTCCTTTTATGAGGAATCAATTCGAGTGGTAAATGGTAAGATTTAAAAGTTCATGAGGCACTGAAACATTTCCTTGAAAAAATTGTCAAATTTAAAACTCCATGATTTGTTCATAAAGAATGGAATCATGTAAAAAATGTAAGATTTTATTTTTAACGGAATCAATAGAAGCAATGAATCCAATAATAGTGGAATTTGAGACCTTAGGATGCTCTACAGCATTTTCTAGAGAACTGAATTGAAGCAATTGAATGAAACCTCAGACTTCACCCTGCTGAATCACTTCCCAGACTTCACGATGCTCTGAATCAAGTTCTAAAGAATTGTGGCCTAATTTGAAATGATAATTTGAATCATTTCCTGAAAAGCTGAATTGAATTGTGGTTGAAATTTTACGAAGTTCTAAATAATTTTTAAAAAAAAGGTAAAAATTGAGATGATGCACTGAATGGTTTCCTAAAAATCGGAATTATATTGGGATACATTGTTAGATTTCATGATACACTGAATCACTTAAATCAACCGAATTAAATTATATGTGAGATTTCAAAATGAAAGGAATAATTTCCTGAAGAATTCCTAAACTGAATCATATCCTAAAAAATCCTAATTGAATTGTGAGGTCAGAGGTTTACACGCCTACCTGTCAGGTATGAGACAGAACTGGGTGAAGACGTGGCTGCGTGCTGTTTAGAGAGTGTTGGGCTGATATAAAAGCCGGAAACTGTTACTCTATGTTCTTAGCTAGAGACTCATATCCCTAATTACAGCTGCTGCGCCCGTGGGCTCCTTTAGCTGGCTTTCTTAAACAAACATTGGCTGCATAATAAAGCAAGGTTTTCTGGATAAACTGGGATGTCCTCCGGATATCGTTACTGTGTGCGAGGCCAGTGAGCCGCAGCTCTTTAGGGCACTGTGTTTTTTAGTGATTCACCGATTTCTATCTCTCCCCCGCTGACATGTTGTCCACATTAGAGCTGAATTATTGCTCGGGTACCATATTCCACAGCACAGTGTTAGTGTCTGCCTCGCAGGCCTGAAAAGAAAACTACTTTTACCTACAAGTCGCTGGGGAATGCGTTTTGCGTCCCAATTCAAAAACAGTGTCAATTTCACTTAGCTCTTCTGTTTCACCACGCTGACCTTGCCTACACGGAATGAGCTCCCTCTATCAGTATGCACGTCTCAGAGCGGGTGAAAGGAGGACAGTCCAGACCGAAAAAAGAGCTCCTTTAGTCATTAACATTCACTCCGCAGCATCTTCGCTTGAGGTGCATCTGTCACACGAGGGCCGCAGAAAATAAATGGCAAGGGAAGGTGTCGCATTTGTCAGATCGAGGCTCAGAGAGATGCCAGTGCTGATTCAGGAGAGGCCAGAGACACAGAGAAACAACAGCTTCTCAGCATGGCTACCCAGCAAAAGGGTAAATAAACAGTGGATTTGCCTTCAGTGATTATGCAGAGAATAGCACAGGGCGTGCTTCTGTCCTAAAACATGGCCACAGTTTACAATTTGATGCTTGTTATTTACTGTGACCAGAAAACTCATGTGTGTAAAGATTTGTGGCAATAACTAAAAACCACAATTAAGCTAAATAAATTAAAAAAAACTTTCATTAGGAAAGTGATGAGTAGTAATAGTAGTAGTGGTAGTGGTAGTAGTATTAGTGGTAGTAGTGGTATTAGTGGTAGTAGTGGTGGTGGTGGTGGTGGCAGTAGTAGTATTAGTGGTAGTAGGAGTAGTAGTAGTAGTAGTGGTAGTAGTAGTGGTGGTGGTGGTAGTAGTATTAGTGGTAGTAGGAGTAGTAGTAGTAGTAGTGGTAGTAGTAGTGGTGGTGGTGGTAGTAGTATTAGTGGTAGTAGTGGTGGCAGTGGCAGTAGTAGTAGTAGTGGTGGGTGTAGTGGTGGTGGTGGTAGTAGTGGTAGTAGTATTAGTGGTAGTAGTGGTGGCAGTGGCAGTAGTAGTAGTAGTGGTGGGTGTAGTGGTGGTGGTGGTAGTAGTGGTAGTAGTATTAGTGGTAGTAGTGGTGGCAGTGGCAGTAGTAGTAGTAGTAGTAGTAGTGGTAGTAGTAGTGGTAGTGGTGGTGGTAGTGGTGGTGGTGGTAGTAGTGGTAGTAGTATGTGGTAATAGTGGTGGCGGTGGCAGTAGTAGTAGTAGTAGTAGTGG